>NW_025726027.1:3457500-3757500 GCF_021461395.2 Schistocerca americana
CTCTTAAGCCTCGAAATACCTTTTATTATAAATGAAGTATCCGTTTAATCAAAGCGTCGGTGTAACATCACAGAGCCATTCCTAGCGTACGCTGCCCCTCATAAGCGATCTCCCTGAGGGCCTCTGGAGGTTTGTCGTGTTGAGGACCTGCACGCCGTTTACATACAGACAGTTAACGATATGCTTCTGTGTGCTCCGCCAATCCGTTTTGTGTAAGATATTTTGACGACCGACCAGATCATTTTCATAGGGTTGTGTCGGGGTGGCGAGGACGTGAGACGACTAAACTCGTGACACTGGGAGGGGACGATCATGTCGGTCGTCGAAATATTGTGCACGAATTGGAAATGACTCATCTGAACACGCGGAAGTGAACTGTCGATGGCTTGTGTGGAGGAAACCTGACAAATCGAGCAGTAGATTAATTCACATAAATGGATGGCACTGTGGAAGGCTCGAAACATGCTGTTTACATCTTTGTTTACTGCAAAGCGGCGATTTTGTGGGCTGGAGTAAGCAAGACTCGCTAGTGTGTAAGCAAGCTGTAAACGTCTGCGAAATCCAAAAATACATTTATGGTGTTTATTCGGAGTCTTGACAAGAGAACAAGAGGATGAAAATTTAGGTGCTTGGTTACTTATAGTGAGGCAATTCTGGTCGAGAACGCGAGTCATCCATAGTTCCCTTCTGTCATGTTCGCCATCTGTCTTAGATTTAGATGGGAACCTCCCCTTGTAAGCTTGTCCGCTCGTGTGTGGTGATATACATTTCTAAGATTTGCTAATTCATTCAGAGAAGGACTTTTCGTATGTCTGACGTCAATTAAGTTTTCACACGCAACCTCAGTTTCGTACAGAATCTCACGTTTGGTGAAAGGAACGAGTACAGTATTCTACAAACATTACTAATAGACTGTTAACGGTCAGATCATGTGCAATAGGTTCCTAGGTATCCGAGTGGCACGAAGACTTCGTAAGTAAAAGAGCCCAGTACATTGTTCTCGACGGCGAGTGTTCATCAGAGACAAGGTTAACGTCAGCAGTGCTCCAGGAAAGCAAAATAGGGCCGCTGTTGTCTATACACAGAAATGATATGGCGGACAGGGAGCAGCAATCTACTGTTTGCTGATGACGCTTTGGAGTATGGGAGGAGTGTGAGTAGTGCTCTGCTTCACACAGTCACGTCATTTAAATATCTCTGCATAACGTTGCAAAGGTACGTGAAATGGAATGAGCACGTGAGGATTGTGGCAGGGAAAGCGAATGGTCAATTTCGGTTTATTGGGAAAATTATTGGGAAAGTGTGGTTCATCTGTAAAGGAGACGACATACAGGGCACTGATGCAGCCTGCTCTTCAATACTGTTAGTGTCTGTGATCTGCACCAGGTCAGATTAAAGGAAGATATCAAAGCAATTCAGAAGCGGTTTGCTCATTCGTTGCGGGTAGGTTTGAACAACACAAGAATATTAGAGATTCTTTGGGAACTCAAACAGGAATCACTGGAGAGAAGGCGACGTTCTTTTCGAGAAACTTACGAGGAAATGTAGGGAACTGGAATTTGTAACTGACTGCAGAACGATTCTACTCCTGCCAAATATACATGTTGCGTAAGAATCATGTAGTTAAGACAGGTGAAATTCGGGCTCATATGCAAGCAAATTGTCGGTTTCAGCTCCCTCTGTTTGCAAGTGAAACAGCCTGGAAATGACAAGAAGTGATACTGGGTACCCTCCGCCACGCACTGTACAGTGGCTTGCGGTGTATGTACGTGTGTGTAGGTAGTTTTTCGGTAAGGAGACGATTTCTTGCCTTCACAGAAAAAGGGTATTTTTGATATAAATGCACCAATTGTACGTCACTATCCGTTTTATGTCCGTATACTTTGTGCATTTTTCCAGTGAGGAGATCCCATTCCCCAAGTGTGGCTGTAAGATTTCCGAACCTATCCTTGGCGGGAATAACAACGTTGTTCATCTAGAGGACAACAGCCAGGGGATGCAAGTGTCTCGAGCTAGCCTGGTGGTGGTGGTGGTGGTGGTGGTGGTGGTTGTGGGTAGTGACTCGGCCCCTTAGATGTTGGAATACGTGGTTGTCATTGTGTACCAAATCTGTTTCGAACTGCCACAACAGCTTCATGTGCAGGTACATTTTCCTGATAAGATGACTTCTTTCCGTTTGTAATCCAATCTTCTTCCCGCATGTTTGTCGCCACTAGGTTGGCAACCAAAACTTGCATAGTATTTTTTCCCCATTGCGAGTTGAACTGTGAATAAAAATCATAATTTTTTTTCTTGCAGAGAAAAAAAATCACAATGCTTTCGACATAAACCTTTCAATCTCTTGTGCATGCCACCTGTGTACCAGTTACTATGATGCTACTGATTTCCTCGCACGAAGCAATGTACCCTGTCATTGCAGCAAATTATCAAACAAAAACTCGGTTGAATTTTTTGATATGCTCCAAAATTTAGTGAACTACTTTTTGCACTTCATTTGAGTACTAAACGAACATGATGTACACCTTGAATAAGACTTACTCTTCATGGCCAAAGTACGACGCCTCGTCATGATCAATGAACGACGTCTCTTGATAAAATTCCGGAACTTTTTCCACAAAAGTTTCTGCGCTTACCTTTTACTAATTGTGCTTGGTCTCCTTCTAAATACTCTCTTGCACAATTGATACACCGCTCCAAATGCTGTTTCTACTTCCAGAAGCAGTCTTGGTATGCCTTTTGCTGGTTCGCGTGAAGTGTCGTCCTCGAATTTTCTTGCCTTGCCTATCATTGCAAATCTTCGTTGTTTTAACGTCTCAATATCATAAACGTAGATCCACGTCTCATCATCAGTTAAGATTATCTCAACGAACATCTGGTTCCCATTTGCGCCATACAAAAGCTCTTCACAGATTCAGAGGTGAAGGTCTTTCTGGTCTTGACTCCATAGCCGTGTGACCAACCTGGCGGCAACACGATGCAGTGTCGGGGTTTTGTGACATGATCCAACTGAAATATTACATTCTTCTGCAGTCTCTCGGACATTCTGTCTTAGATTGGCACGCACAGTTTCGTTGACGTTCCTGACATGAGCGTCATCGGTAGACGTCGAAGGGCGTCCTGAACGGGCGTCATCATAAACTTCCGTCTTCGCATATTTAAACCGCGTGATACACAGAATACGGCTTTGGCGCTCAACAACGTAGAATTTCTGCATCTTGTGCGTGTCTGTAAATGTTTTCTAGAGTTTCACGCAAAATGTAACTCAACGTGTTGCTCCTCTAACTCTGCCATCTCGAAATTCACAAACTGTGCGACAAAACATTATACTCGGTGAAGCTCTGAGCAATAACTTACGGACCTACAGCAATGATACTTTAGACAGTTACACATTAAATACAGGTGTGTACAAGGATGACACCACTTGGTTCCAACACACCACTAGCGCAATTACGAATGTTTACGAAATTTTGAAAAGACAATATTCTTTCTTATGATATTTCTATGGCATCTCCTATTTTCAACACCTTGAATTGTTAATTGTGTAGTAGATCACTCTGCACTTTGTCGATATGTTAATGAATGACTGCAACTTCGGAATCCCCTTCAATTGACCATTTCTCAACTGTTGTTAGTGTCGCAGTGGATATTTCGTAATCTTGCACCAGTTTCGGACGTATTTTCGTCAGTGTTAAACTGTTTTAAACTTTCTGGTGGTGTGATATTCAGAGTTATTGTTTGAGTGGAATGTATACGACATGCCTGAGTAAAAAGAAGTGGTTAGATCTAATGTGTGGAACTATTGAAACCTATTTCACTGTGGAGCGTTACAACACTACCTCCATTCAGATCATTCATTGTCAGTTCTCTGCAAGGCCAGGAAATTTTCTTCCTGTAACCATAATGGGATCATTCACCAGTCACAGTTTTTTATTTAGAGAGGACTATTCTTGGTTTTCATTCAGATGGCTTGCTGGTTCATTTAACGCAATAGGTAGCTAAATTGTTGTCTGATGACTTAGTTATGTAACAGTTTGTTCCATAAAAATCAGTTAAATACAGCAGCATACTCGGTTGGCAAGGCACTGTGAAGGACTGGTTATCTGACCCTCCAGGGGGTTCACAGAACTAGTGAATAAGTGCACGGCTGTCATGGGTCCCCAGCCTTTGCAGCATTACTTCCTTTCCATGCTACAAGCTTGTACTTCCACTATTCCCCCCGTCTGCCTACCCATCAGATGGTTTTCTTGGTGCACACCTTGTTGGGATCTGTTTTATGGCAAGGAATCGAGTTTTCACTTCAGACATTTTCTGTAACTTCTCATTAAATAAAAACGTAGTCCCCATTCTTGGGTTTGACTAGCCACCTATTTCCAAAGTTCTCCGGAAGTGCATATCGTGCAGAGGAGGTCACCCAATGCAGTGGATGCTCCAAATTTTGTGCGTTTCCATCATTGCACCCTTCACAATGCATTACTGGCCAGGTAGTTATTGGTGAGGCTTGGTGGCGTGTATGGGAAAAGTTCCAATTCAGAGTGGTGTCACAACAGCAGATGAGCTGCAAATGTAGTAGATGAAGTTACCTTCCACTGGCAGTCATACAGCCCAGCAGTCTCTATGGAAGGGAAGACCCCTCTTAATCCAGAGAGATACAACCTTAAAATGTTCCCTTCCTTGGCTATGCCATGGGAGAACCATAGGGTTAAGTGGCAAGCAGAGAAAGATGCTCTCCACAACATGGTTTGCATAAGGACTGATGGGGATTCCTTGTTGGCCACAAAAAGAACTTACAAGACAAGTTTGTGGAAGTGGCAGTCATCTGTATAATGAAAAGTGGGTCAGTTTTGATCAAAGCAGCATCCCCTGCCCAGTCACAGGTGCTGCTTGCTTACAACATGCTGGGTGACATACAGGTGACTGTCACTCCTCCATTGTTGTTGTTGTTGTTGTTGTGGTCTTCAGTCCTGAGACTGGTTTGATGCAGCTCTCCATGCTACTCTATCCTGTGCAAGCTTCTTCATCTCCCAGTATCTACTGCAACCTACATCCTTCTGAATCTGCTTAGTGTATTCATCTCTTGGTCTCCCTCTACGATTTTTACCAACCACACTGCCCTCCAATGCTAAATTTGTGATCCCTTGATGCCTCAAAACATGTCCTACCAACCAATCCCTTCTTCTAGTCAAGTTGTGCCACAAACTTCTCTTCTCCCCAATCCTATTCAATACCTCCTCATTAGTTACGTGATCTACCCACCTTATCTTCAGCATTCTTCTGGAGCACCACATTTCGAAAGCTTCTATTCTCTTCTTGTCCAAACTAGTTATCGTCCATGTTTCACTTCCATACATGGCTACACTCCATACAAATACTTTCAGAAACGACTTCCTGACACTTAAATCTATACTCGATGTTAACAAATTCCTCTTCTTGAGAAACGCTTTCCTTGCCATTGCCAGTCAACATTTTATATCCTCTCTACTTCGACCATCATCGGTTATTTTACTCCCTAAATAGCAAGACTCCTTTACTACTTTAAGTGTCTCACTTCCTAATCTAATTCCCTCAGCATCACCCGACTTAATTTGACTACATTCCATTATCCTCGTTTTGCTTTTGTTGATGTTCATCTTATATCCTCCTTTCAAGACACTGTCCATTCCGTTCAACTGCTCTTCCAAGTCCTTTGCTGTCTGACAGAATTACAATGTCGTCGGCGAACCTCAAAGTTTTTACTACTTCTCCATGAATTTTAATACCTACTCCGAATTTTTCTTTTGTTTCCTTTACTGCTTGCTCAATATACAGAATGAATAACGTCGGGGAGAGGCTACAACCCTGTCTTACTCCTTTCCCAACCACTGCTTCCCTTTCATGCCCCTCGACTCTTATAACTGCCATCTGGTTTCTGTACAAACTGCAAATAGCCTTTCGCTCCCTGTATTTTACCCCTGCCACCTTCAGAATTTGAAAGAGAGTATTCCAGTTAACATTGTCAAAAGCTTTCTCTAAGTCTACAAATGCTAGAAATGTAGGTTTGCCTTTTCTTAATCTTTCTTCTAAGATAAGTCGTAAGGTCAGTATTGCCTCACGTGTTCCAACATTTCTACGGAATCCAAACTGATCTTCCCCGGGGTCGGCTTCTACCAGTTTTTCCATTCGTCTGTAAAGAATTCGCGTTAGTATTTTGCAGCTGTGACTTATTAAACTGATAGTTCGGTAATTTTCACATCTGTCAACACCTGCTTTCTTTGGAATTGGAATTATTATATTCTTCTTGAAGTCTGAGGGTATTTCGCCTGTCTCATACATCGTGCTCACCAGATGGTAGAGTTTTGTCATGACTGGCTCTCCCGAGGCCATCAGTAGTTCAAATGGAATGTTGTCTACTCCCGGGGCCTTGTTTCGACTCAGGTCTTTCAGTGCTCTGTCAAACTCTTCACGCAGTATCTTATCTCCCATTTCGTCTTCATCTACATCCTCTTCCATTTCCATAATATTGTCCTCAAGTACATCGCCCTTGTATAAACCCTCTATATACTCCTTCCACCTTTCTGCCTTCCCTTCTTTGCTTAGAACTGGGTTGCCATCTGAGCTCTTGATATTCATACAAGTGGTTCTCTTCTCTCCAAAGGTCTCTTTAATTTTCCTGTAGGCAGTATCTATCTTACCCCTAGTGAGACAAGCCTCTACATCCTTACATTTGTCCTCTAGCCATCCCTGCTTAGCCATTTTGCACTTCCTGTCGATATCATTTTTGAGACGTCTGTATTCCTTTTTGCCTGCTTCATTTACTGCATTTTTGTATTTTCTCCTTTCATCAATTAAATTCAATATTTCTTCTGTTACCCAAGGATTTCTATTAGCCCTCGTCTTTTTACCTACTTGATCCTCTGCTGCCTTCACTACTTCATCCCTCAGAGCTACCCATTCTTCTTCTACTGTATTTCTTTCCCCCATTCATGTCAATTATTCCCTTATGCTCTCCCTGAAACTCTGTACAACCTCTGGTTCTTTCAGTTTATCCAGGTCCTATCTCCTTAAATTCCCGCCTTTTTGCAGTTTCTTCAGATTCAATCTGCAGTTCATAACCAATAGATTGTGGTCAGAATCCACATCTGCCCCAGGAAATGTCTTAATTTAAAACCTGGTTCCTAAATCTCTGTCTTACCATTATATAATCTATCTGATACCTACTAGTATCTCCAGGATTCTTCCAGGTATACAACCTTCTTTTATGATTCTTGAACCAAGTGTTGGCTATGATTAAGTTATGCTCTGTGCAAAATTCTACAAGGCGGCTTCCTCTTTCATTCCTTCCCCCCAATCCATATTCACCTACTATGTTTCCTTCTCTCCCTTTTCCTACTGACGAATTCCTGTCACCCATGACTACTAAATTTTCGTCTCCTTTCACTACCTGAATAATTTCTTTTATCTCGTCATACATTTCATCTAATTCTTCATCATCTGCAGAGGTAGTTGGCATATAAACTTGTACTACTGTAGTAGGCATGGGCTTTGTGTCTATCTTGGCCACAATAATGCATTCACTATGCTGTTTGTAGTAGCTAACCCGCACTCCTATTTTTTTTATTCATTATTAAACCTACTCCTGCATTACCCCTATTTGATTTTGTATTTATAACCCTGTAATCACCTGACCAAAAGTCTTGTTCCTCCTGCCACCGAACTTCACTAATTCCCACTATATCTAACTTTAACCTATCCATTTCCCTTTTTAAATTTTCTAACCTACCTGCCCGATTAAGGGATCTGACATTCCATGCTCCGATCTGTAGGACGCCAGTTTTCTTTCTGCTGATAACGACGTCCTCCTGAGTAGTCCCCGCCCGGAGATCCGAATGGGGGACTATTTTACCTCCGGAATATTTTACCCAAGAGGACGCCATCATCATTTAATCATACAGTAGAGCTGCATGTCCTCGGTAAAAATTACGGCTGTAGTTTCCCCTTGCTTTCAGCCGTTCGCAGTACCAGCACAGCAAGGCCGTTTTGGTTAATGTTACAAGGCCAGATCAGTCAATCATCGAGACTGTTGCCCCTGCAACTACTGAAAAGGCTGCTGCCCCTCTTCAGGAACCACATGTTTGTCTGGCCTCTCAACAGATACCCCTCCGTTTTGGTTGCACCTACAGTACGGCCATCTGTATCGCTGAGGCACGCAAGCCTCCCCACCAGCAGCAAGGTCCATGGTTCGTGGGGGGGCACTCCTCCATAACATTCTAAATATAATTCAGGGCATCATTTGCCGCCAAGTTCTGCTCTTGCAATCTGATGAGCTGTGCACCAGTTTGGAGTGAGGGGTGTACACTGTGTTCATCATGAACATGGGGGACCAACGGACAATGGGTTGCTATAGGTGCCTTCATCTTGGCCTGTGAGGGCAATTAATTGCCTGAAAAGGTCAAGGTGATTATATACTGATATGTGATGTGAAACTGTATGCCCCCTCCCCCCCTTTCCACGATGCAGTGCTTAAAATGTTAACTGTGGAGTGCACCATTCCCCCCTGCCCACCAGGATGCACCATTTTCCAGAGTGAAGATAAGAATACGAGACCCTGGATGATCTAACTTGTCAAGAGCCAAACAAGTATGAGTGGTTGCACCCAGCACGTATAAATGTCATATGCTGCAGCTGTCATGACCTTGCCTGCTTTGGCAACAGTACTCTCACCAGCTACATCTCCGACAGTGGGGCTTCAGGGCTGCTTGACCAAGCCTCCCCCCCCCCCCCCCTTTCCCCATAGTTGGCAACTCTCCTCCTGTTACTTCCACCTCACCTACTTGAAAATCATGGACTTCCCACCCATCAGGGACATTGGTCCCCCACCTCCCAGCCAGACAAGTCATGTTCCTCTGGCTTGCCTAGCCAGAAAGAGGTCCCTTGGAACATGGGACACTTGCTTCCAGGGTTTCCACTGGTCTGCAAACACTCTAAGAAGAAGAAGTATCAAAAGTCCTCAAACAAGAAAATTCTGGTAGCCCCCACACCACCAAATCGCGCCTGTTCCATTCCTGTGACCAAGGAAGAGATTCTGGTGTCCCATGAGGCCCAGTTGGTACCACGTAGTGGAACCCAGAACCTGTGTATATTGATGCTATAGCCCCTCAAGCTATGGCAGCACGTGACCCTAAGGCATAGCCACCTCCTTGGTCGCTTTACGGCCCCACAGTACTTCAACATTATTATTCTCCAGTGGATCTATAGCAGTTTTTTCCACCTCCAGGCTGAGCTATGACATCTTTCAAACACTTCCCCTGCCTTCCATATTGCCCTTCAGGAGGCTCGTTTTCCACCAATGCAGACCCTGGCCCTTCATTGATAGGGTGGGTATTATAAGACTTGTGCTACCTATGACAGGGTGTCAGGCAGAGTTCGCACATATATTCAGGACACTCTTTGTAGTGAACTTGTGCCTCTTAATACACCTTTAGAGGTTGTGGCTGTTTGAGTAAGGGCATTTCAGAATATCACCTACTGCAGTGTTAACCTCCCCCGCCCCCAACGGTAAAGTGTGTCAGAATATACTGTAATCATTGGTTTCTCAGCTTCCCCCACCTTTTTGGGGATTTCAATGCCCATAACTTTTTTGGGGTGGCACTACAATCATTGGCCGTGGCAAAGACCATGAAAGTGTACAGCCACAACCTGACCCTTGCCTACTGATTTCTGGTAGCCCCACAAACTTCAGCTTGGTGCATGCAACTTTCTTGGTTATTGACCTTCGTATCTGCATTCCTTGTCTTCTCCCATCCATCCATCCATCCATCCATCCATCCATCCATCCATCCATCCATCCATCCATCCATCCATCCATCCATCCATCCATCCATCCATCCATCCATCCATCCATCCATCCCTCCCCAAGAGAGTCCACGATGACATGTGGTGACCACTTCCTGATGTCTTCTCTGCCGAGATGGGCTCTCAAACAGTGTTGACCAGGGTACTTTCACATCTCCTGTCACCCTTGGCTTCCTGCTGCATGGAGATATTGATGAGGCAGCTGAGAATATGAATGCACTCAATCTTTGGCAGCTGAATTGGAGATCCCCTGTCTGTGGACCTGCCCCAAAAGAAGACAGTACCTTGGTGGTCATAAAATGCTACAGAGGCCATTAGAGATTGTATGTTGGCTCTCCAATGCTCTAAGCAGCACTCACAAAGCACCTTATCACCTGTAAGCAGCTTCATGTTCGGGCCTGCCACCTAACAAAACAAAGGAAATAAGTTTGCTGGAAATGGAATCATTAAACCATAAGACTATGTACCTCTCCTGTCAGGTTTGGGCTAAGATCAGAGATCTCTATGGATACCAGACACCTACAGATGAGCCTCGTATTACCTTGAATGGCACTGTCTGCACCGACCCAGGTGCCATTACTGAACATTCTGCTCTTCTTTATGCCCGGGCATCTGCATCTGAGCATTATCAACCTGCCATTTGTCTCCTGAAAGAGTGGATGGAGAAAAAGCAATTATCTTTCACTACACACCACTGGAGCCATGTAATGCTCCATTGAGCAAGTGGGAATTTGTCGGTGTCTTAGTCCACTGCCCTGATACAGCCCTAACACGAGACCACATCCGCATCCAAGTGATTAAACATTTATCAGGGTACTGTTGGTGTCATAGCTTTACCATCTTTAACAGCATCAGGAGTGAGGGCAAGTTCATATCACAATGGCAAGAAAGTATATTTGTCCCAGTACTGAAACCGCGTAAGCACCTTCTAGAGATGGGCCATTATAGCCCAGTTAGTATCACAAATGCTCTCTGTAATTTTCATGAATGCAGGGTGAGCCAGCAGTTGTGTTGGCTCTTTGGGTCTCGGGATGTTCTTGCTTCGTCCCAGAGTGGAAGCAAATTTTGTGTAGAGGTTTATGAATTCTTATGCCAGATAGGTACCACTGCAGCAAAGTGAGGGAGATATAGCAATGAAGTGGATCAAAAATCCAAGCAAAGAACAGTAGAGTACCAACAGCCCATGTGCCACCAAAGGATATAAGACTGGACCACGTCTGTCACTTGGAAGTAAGGCAGAGATGCAAATTTCCTGAATATAATGAATCTATGTGGGTTTATTGTGAAAAGTATGTAGTCCCATTGTGCAGTAACAAAAATGAAGTGCTTTAACACTAGAACCACTGATACTTGGACGTACCTACAGTAGAACCACAGCTGGGTCACTAATGACCCGCGATCTTTTCCTTTATTTCCCCTATGTCAGTGGGTTATTGTTACTGCTAATCAATCTATTGTTAGAAGCACTATGATATTTAGAATGAAATTAATAAAAATAAACCATGTTTACACAAATTATAACTTAATATTTTAAAACTTACATGTATATGCTGAGTGTTTTTACTGGCTACCGTTACATAATGAACACAAATAATAGTCTTTTGATGTACATTTGTTGCACACAGTTTTCTGGCAGATGTGACACTTTACAAATGATTTGTTTCTTTCACAGTTAGACTTTACAAGGCAACGTTCACTTTTTTTGTCTGTCAGGATCATCTTCAGGTCTGACAGGGACGCTAGTTTTTCTAGTCGCTGCGTACTTCTCAGCAAGCTCCTCCACCAGCTGCAGGATGAAATCCCTGCATTTCAATTTTTTATCATTTAGAGAATTGAACAATACCCACGCATTTATCCCAGCCAAATCCAGCAAGTTGTAAAATGTGTGAACAGGCCAATGTCTCGATGGTGCTTTGACAGACTATTTGCGAGCCATTTGGTCAACCATGTCCACTCCATATTTAGAGCAGTTATAAAACGTAACAGTATCTGGCTTCTTTTTATACCATCCTCAATCGTCACATAAGGATGCATAGTGCTCAGAATCAGGACATTCTTGTTGCTCTTACAATGATAAACAGTCAAGTGTGGTATCATCTTTTTTTCAACAATACTGTGCTTTATAACTGTTCTCTTGCCTTTTTGATATAGACTGGTATTTCCCTGCGAGATAGATATATTGTTCCCACAAGACTCGTAGAATTAGCTTTCAGTGTGTCAGAGAGTGCTAAGGAGGTGAAAAAATTGTCACATGTGACATTTATTCCTTTTTTGAGGTAAGGTTGCATAAATTTTTTTTAGAACAAAGCCACCAAGACGCTCATCACTCCACCTAGTATCATCCTTTCCTATATAAGGGATAGCATTCACAATATATTTTAAGTCTTTATCTACCGCCATCCAATACTTTTGCCCGTATTTGTCCGGATTTGAGGCCATAAACTGCGTGAATCTGCAACGGCACTTTGAAGGAAAAAGCTGTTCATTGATTGTTATATATGGACCCGGTATGTAGCTAGACTGCGCATTCGCAACGAACTCACTCCAGATTTCTGATACCAAAGCAAACTTGTCTTCTCTTAGTCATTCTGATCTTGTGGATCTATTGTCAAATCTGAGATAACGCATTGTATCTCTGAATCTGTCACAAGCCGTTGTTGATTTCACAAAATTATTTCCCCACTTCACTGACCACTTGTGTCCAGTTCTAAGCTCTTAGCTCCAATAGCACCATGGATGTACAATTTAGCTATAAAAGCTTCCAGTTCTTTAATTTTTATAGTCCATTCATCTGAGCTCAGTACACGAGGTGCTTCAGTTTCTGTACATTTTAGAATATGTTTCAAAACTTTGTCCATTATCATTAGATGCTGTGCACTCTAACAGGTCTCACTCACGTTTTGTTTTGCATGTGGAGATGGTCCTGTCCTATCTTTGAAAACATTCTGTTGTCAATATCTTCCAGATGAACAGTCACCTAATACTCCAACTTTCCAGGTTGTTCCATCGGGTGCTACAATATCTCTACCTGAAGGAAACTGAAGTAGTCCAGAACCCTGGGCAGTTTGTTGTCCACACTGACCTTCAGGACATCCACTTCCTTGAGTTGACTTAGTCTCTGTGGCAGCTGTTCCTGTAATAGTAGTTATACATATTAGAACGTGATTTAATATTGAATATATTGTGTAATATTAGAACAAAAAAACACCTTCATAAATGTAACATATAACTTGAAAAATTTCAACAGGAAACAATGTATAAACATAAGTGTTGCAATTCAAATTACTGTCTATGCAACATATACATAAACAAAAATCATTATAAAACACACACATAAAAAAGCATACCTTTCTCATCAGCATACAGTAGAACCTTCTCAGGAGTAAGATATGGAAATTCTTCCTCAGATAGAGACTCCAGTGGTTCACCCTCAGATTCATTATTTAAAATCTCATTTAGAGCATTTATAATGTCCGTTATGTGCATAGAAATATGGCCATAACATATTCGTAAGGTCAGACTTGTTTGAACCTGTCTTTCTCATCCCCTGCTGAAAACTGGAACATCAGCCAGAAGTGAAGTAAAAATGAGTTTTGCGATTATTGACCAAACACACTCTAACAATAGGCATGAAACTACATGAAAAATGAGATTGTTATAGCGACTGCGCTGGGCGGGTCAAAACTGACCCATCCACAGTTCTAGGTGAATCTTCATATTTCTCTTTTATGTTATCACCATAAAATGTGAAATGAAGTATAATCACTAATTACATTATTTCATAAAAGTCACAGAAATGTAACACTCTAGGCAATAATACAAAAGAGTGACAAACAAAAAAATTATCAAGTGGGTCACTCGTGGTTCTAGTGTTACGGCATTTCATATGCAAGAGGACGAAATGGTTAGTACTGAAATAAGCTGAAAAATGTAGGATTAATTCTGTCTTGTATTTAAATAATTTTTCTTCGTATAATCTCCTGAGACTTAAGTACTTTATTTTATTTTTCCTCTCTTCTAATATCAGTTAAGAAGTGTGTGTGTGCATAAATATTTGTGTTTGCATAAATATTCCTCAAACTACTCTGAAATGTATTTCAGAGGGTATTTTGGAAGGCACCATGTGTTAGGATTTCTCCTCATTGCAATTGCATATGGACTGAGTGAATAACGGATGATTAACTGCCTTTATGTATACAGAAAATAGCCTAATTTGGTCTTCAGAGTTTCTAAGAGAGCTAAATGCATGAGGCTGAAGAATATTTCTAGATTCTTCACTAATACTGGTTCTTGTATTCTTATAAGGTGACTTTTGTGGGATAATTTGTATCTGTTTTCTCAGGATTATTGTTCCCATCAGTCAAGCAAACCTGTAACCATCCGTGACATCCTCCTTTGTATACATTCAGTCAGTTGAACAAATGGTCTGATCCCTCACACTTTTAACAGTTATCTAAATTTGGCCACACGGATGAATTGGAGTCATCCATCTGTTATGGACCTTGTAAAACTGTTCCATTTTGAATTCCTGATAATTATTATTGTCTTAGTTTACTGTACAATTATTTTGAATCATTGATAATATAGTAAAAGTATGACATTTTTTTCATTTTGTGAAATCCAGAGTTTTACCTTTCTATGCATCAAATCAAGTTACCAATCTTTGCCCCACTTTGAATTTTTTTAAATATATGATTCATTATTTCTGCAAATCTTTCCTGACAATAATTCATTATTGGTAAGTATCATTTGTGAAAAGTCTGAGGTAGCTATTAGTACTGTTGGTCAGCTCATTAACATAAAATAAGAATGACTAGAATTCCAGCACTGTCCTCTGGTCCAAGTCAGAAGCTATTCTTACTTGGTTTGATGAGTCTCCATCCAAAATTTCATACTTCATTTATCTAGTGCGTCACTTTATCAAATGATTGAATGTTCATACAGTTTTTTCTTTTTTTAAACTCATGGTCCTGAGTTCCACAGACATTATTGTGGAAGAGCCTCCCTTCCAACAGGCAGGTAATAAATTTCTTGGTTTCCCTTGTAGTGCTTGACCCAGGTTTGCTTGAACCAACAGTGCTGACCTATGGAATGCGGTGACACACACTTCCTATTTCCACATCTGTCAAAGGGTGTTAACCATCTCTCCCAACCAGTGTGAATGGTGTTGACAAAATGGAAATGGGGTGAGAGGACAGAGGCAAGTGAAAGAAGAGACTTTGTATACTGTCCAAACACTGTCTTTGGTTGCTCCAGCACTAGTAAAGGATATAGTTTTTGCACATCTGCCTATTATTTGACACTTTATCTCCATGGTAAAACTTCTTCTCCCATAACCCTACCAAATAGTATAGTGAGAGGAGCCCTCCTCTATTCTTATTACAGTGGTTTGCAGAGTATATATGTAGACATATTGCAGTCTTTGTAATAGTGATTTACACTCAAATTTTGTTGATTTACATTTATTTAAGTGATGAACTTTATTTTCTTTCAGGAAAGAAAATCTGATGGTGATAGCGATTCATCAGTCTCTCCTAGAAAGCGAAGACGAAGTGATAATGCAGGTAAGCTGTTTACACGCTACTGCAATGTCTCTGTTATGAGAATTTTGTGAAATGTGATCTACCATACTCAGCAAATGGGAAGTGATTCTCCATTACATAAGTGGCATTTGTCACCCACTTGATAATTCATATTCCTATCCCAGGAAAAAGCAAACAAAAATGTTGTTCATGGTTCATTTTGGGAATTTCTCTTAGAGCTGTCTGCATTCCTGAAATCAGAGGTCATTAGAAGTAAAAATAAATTTCTGTATTTTCTAGAATGTAAAAATTCTCTTCCATGTTTGGCATTTATTCATTACTTCATTCACCTCAAGCCACCTGTGTTAGACTATATATTTGCTGGTGGTTACTTGACACCATGCTGTTTGTTGATCTGCCCATCTAATAACATTATCTACACTCTGCAAACAACTATACAGTTCATAACAGGGGGTACACCTCACTGCCCGTTATTAGGGTTTCTTCCCCTGTTCCATTCGTGTATGGGGTGCAAGAAGAATGATTGTTTTAATGGCTCCACGCAAGCTGTAATTAATCTAACCACCTCCTCAGAATTCCTGTGGAATTGGTATATACGGGGTTGTAATATGTTCTGAGTGGCATAATTTGAATCCAGTTCCTAATACTTAGTAAGCAGGCTTTCTTGGAATAATTCATGTCCATCTTAAAGAGTGTGCTAGCTCATTTTATTAGCAGTTCTGTGATACTCTCCCATGGATAAAACAAACCTGTGACCATTAGTGCCACCCTTCTCTGTACATGTTTAGTATCACCTGTTGGGTCCTATTTGATATGGGTCCCATACACTTCAGCAGTATTTTAGGATGGGTGATTTACAAGCAATCTCCTTTGTAGACTGACTGGATTTCCCTAGTATACTACCAATAAATTGAAGTCTGCTGCGAGCTTTACCCATGACAGAACTTCAACATATTTATATGATAATATTGTATTGCTAAGTTTTTCATTTTGTGAAGTGCACAGTTTTTAATTTCTCAACATTTAAAACAAGGTGCCATTCTTTGCACCAGTTTTAAATCTCATCAGGCTGTAACTGAACATTGATGTCACTTGTGTCACACTGTACTTCTTTACTCTGAGGTGACGAAAGTTGTGGGGTAGCGATAAGCACATATAAAAATGGCATTAGTATTGCATATGCAAGGCATAAAAGGCCAGTACACTGGTGGAGCTGTCATTTGTACGAAGGTCATTCACGTTAAACAGTATCAAGCATGATTCTGGCAACATGATGGGAATTAAGACTTTGAACACGGGAGGGTAGTTAGAATTAGATGTATGGAGCACCCATTTCTGAAATTGTTAAGGAATTAAATAGCCGGCAAACTCGCACCAGGGAAGAACAGCATCTTTTATTTGTTTTTTGTGAAGATGTGAAACCTATTGAAATTCATCAATGAATGAAGGTCCAGTAAGGGGCTGCATGTTTGTCACAGCAGCAAGTCTTCGAATGTAGTAGGAAGTTCACAAATAGTGTGACTTCAGTGGAAGATGCTCCTCGTCTAGGTCAGGCAGGTACAACGATTTGTGACTCCGCCGAACATTGCAGCAGTTGAAGCCATAGTGAAGTGACACTAAATGACAATGCAGCATGTTTACAGATTAATGGGTCAGTACACCACATTATGCATGATGTTCTCCAGTGTCACAAAGTGTCTGCAAGATGGGTCCCACGGCAGCTGACTCCTGAAATGAGGGAATGACATGTTGATGCTTGTGAAGATCTTCTTGAGCCCTTTGAACAAGAAGGTGATGGTTTCCTTGCAAGAATCATTACTGGGGACAAAACCTGGGTTCACTTCCACCAATGGGAAACGAAGAAAGCCAGCAAGGAATGGTGCCATTCCTCATCACCAAGTGATTTCCATATGTTCAGACTACTGAAAGGCGCGATGGGAGGAAAGAAGTTCTGTTCTGATGAAGTGATGCACCATGCAGTGCATGAATGGGTTGCGTGGACTACCAAAGAATTTTTTTCTAAAGGAATTTATACACTTTGTAAGTGCTGGAGGACTTGCGTTGAGCGTGGGTGAGATTATATTGAAAAGTGATACAGCTTTGTACCATTTCTGCACAGTAAAAAATATAAAAAAAATATTTAAGGTTTTCATTTGACTCACCCTCATACTTACTTTACTCATCTTTTCAGTGGTAAGCAGAGAGTGATTCTTTCCAGATGAAAGGCAAGGCCTTTCATAAAAATCAGTCATGTTGTATACCAGCTGTGCTGTAATTTCCGTGTCACGTTTAACCTGAACGTGATCACCAAACAGCTGTTCAGAGACCATCTCAAATTGCCGCAAAGAGCAAAATTGACTACTCAGTTGCAGAATATGCTGCCAAGAAAGTGATACTCAGCTATTACCTCACTTCATAATCCATGGCATCAGAGTTCCCAAGCATTCTCGCCTCATCATTTCCCTCAGCTCCTATATCAGATTCCCTGACATAAGTAGAGGGTTTTGCCTTGTCATTGCTTTCAGTCTCAGAATCCTCCATGTGTCAGTCTTCACTAGCTCCTATCCCAGACACATGTCCACCTCTGCCCATGTCCTGTGCCTTGTCTTTCTCTCTCTTCACTTTCAATTCCTCTCCAACGCAATACTTTTCTGTCCCGCACTTACTCCCATCACACTAAATTGCACACTACATGCAACTTCTTCTTTTCTGCCAATGGCTGGGCCATGTACAGGCTGTTACATTTGAATTCAGACTGCAGGAAGCATTGTTCTTTCTGTGGGAGTTCATTTTTATGTTGCCTAATGTGGACATGCATTAATATCTCCCACAAATGCACAACTGTGATAAGAAAGGACTTCCAGTCTCTTTAAGAGTCACAGTTGCTATAATTAAAAAACTGCCTGATTCTAAGACTTATCTTGGAATCCATTCAAAGTAAAATTCTCAAACACAGTTCAAAATGAAGGTAATGCCATATACTTTTTTGTGGTAGTTTTGTGCTATTTTAAGGACTTACATATATCATAATTTTCATCATGATTAACATTTTTTCCAATAACACAATTTTAAATGGAATAAAAAGTGTTTTATATAATTCAGCATTGATTTAAAAACAATGTTAGTAAACTTTCTATGGTACCTTCAATGAAGGGTTATAGACAAAATAAAAAGGAATCGAAATAGTGGCAAATGCTGCTGAGTGCACTATGGTGTATTACACAACCTCCATGAATCATGATGACACCATCATTGATAGACTGCTGTTCGTTTCACTGTGGGAGGATGCTGAGAAGTGGCACCTGAAGAAACGACCTTCTTTTTGTTCCCATGATCAATGACCAGATGGCATGAGAAGGAAAGAGGCTTTCCTTCTCATTCTGTCTGGTAAGCCTCCCATTATCTGGGGTTCAGGCTGACTTTTCTGAACTCTGCGTCTTTTCCTAAATCTCTCTCTAGTCCTTATCCTTCACAACACATCCTTCCCCTTGAACACTTCTGCCAGGAGGAGGAGCCACTGGCTCCAAAAACTAGCAAAAATAATACCTTTATTGAAACTTCCTGACAGATTAAAACTGTGCGCTGGATCAAGACTCGAACTCGGGACCTTTGCCTTTCACTGAAAAGTGCTCTACCATCTGAGCTATGCAAGCATGACTGACACCCCGTTCTCACAGCTTTACTTCCGCCAGTATCTCGTCTCCAGTAAAGCTGTGAGAATGGCCTGGATTCCTGCCCTCCTCCCTCCCCTTTCCCCTACACGTTGTCTGGTTCTTTGTGCCATTTTGTTTCACCTTTCCACATGTCTTCTTCCACTGGTGTTGTCACAGTCATACTGTGGTGTGGGGACAGGGATGGGTTGGCAGCAGGGCTGGGGCATCATCATGTCTAGCACCTTAGAGATTCCACCTGCTGTCACCTTCTACAACATCCCTCATGTTCTTCAATTTCCCTACCATCTCATCATTTGTTTCATCTCTTTCTTTGCGTGTTTTCCTTTAGCATTTATTGCCCTGTGTCATTTGTGTTGTTTTTTGTAACCCAAACAGACCTTCCCTGAGGTTGGATTCAAACAGCTTTTCCATTCTTCTGCTAAGAATTAGTGTTAGTATTTTGCAGCCATGAAATACTCTCACTTGTCAGTACCTGCTTTCTTTGAAAATGGAATCATTACACTCTTCTTGTAGTCTCAGGGTATTTCACCTGTCTCGTACACCTTGCTCATCAGATGGAATAGTTCTATTTTGTCAAGGCTGCTCTCCCAAGGCTATCAGTAATTCTGATTGGATGTTGTGTACTCCAGGGACCTTGGTTTGACCCGGGTCCTTCATTGCTCTGTCAAATTCCTCCTGCTGTATCATATCTCCCATACCATCTTCTGTCTACTGTTTCCATAAAGTTGCTTACAGCTTCACCTCCTATGTATAGACCCTCTATTATACTCCTTGCAGTATTACCTTCTTTATTTAGTAGTTTCTGTCTATCTCAGTTCTTGATATTCATACAGCTGCTAATGTTACCTCCAAAGACCTCTTAAATTTTCCTGTTGGCAGTGCTTATCTCTCACCTTGTGATATATGCTTCTAAATCCTTAAATTTGAACTCTAGCCTTTCCTGCTTAGCAATTTTATACTGCCTGTCACTCCTTTGTAGATGTCTGTGTTCACTTTTATATGCTTCATTTGCTGCATTTTTATATTTCCTTTCTTTTATCAATTAAATTCTGTTCTCTTCTGTTGTCCAAAGATTTCTAAGCCTTGTCTTGTTACATAACTGATCTTCTGCTGCCTTCACCATTTCATATCCCATATTCATTTGTTCTGCTGCTGCAGGGATGGGCAATAACTTTGGCTTGGAGCCATTCTTATGTAGGCAGAGGTTAGCAGAAGGTCACACCTTTTAAAATGATGGCATGCAGTAGCCCACTTTGCAGTTCAGAAAAGTTATAAATTGTTGCAAAAAATTCTGCCTTGGGAGGCCAGACAAAAACCACTAGTGGGCCACTGTTTGTCCACACCTGTTCTGTGTTCCTTTCCCCAGTCCTATTGTGTTCCTTTCCTCTGTCCTAGTCAGTAATTACCTAATGCTCTGTCCATAACTTACAATGACCTCTGGCTCTTTCAGCTTATTCACATACCATCTCCATAATTTCCTACCTTTTTGCCATTTCTTCAGTTACAATCTACGGTATATAATCAGTATGTTCTGGTCAATCTGCATGTGCACCTTGATATATCTTAAAATCTGGACCCATAATTCAGTCTCTCTCTCAAAATTATATAATCAATCTGAAACCTGATGGTGTCTGCAACTCTTCAGTGTCTGTAACCTTCTTTCATGATTCTTAAACCAAGTTTTAGTGATGATTAAATTGTGGTCTGTGCAACAATCTACCAGGCAGCTTCCTCTTTCATTTCTTTCCCTAGTTCACATTTTCCTTCTATTTTTCCTACTGTTGTATTCCCATCCACCATCACAATTAAATTTCTGTATCACTTAACTGTCCAAATAAGTTCGTTTGTTTCACCACACATTTCTTCAATTGCTCCATCTGCAGAGCTAGTGGGATTGTAAGCTTCGGATACAGCGATGGGTTTTGGCTTCATGTATCTTGTCTACAGTAATCTGTTAACAATGTTGTTCATAGTGGCTTGCTTGAATTGTTGTTTGTTGTTTTCTTATTCATTATTACATCTACTCCTACATTACTTTATTTGATTTATATTTCCAGCCCTGTATTCATCTGGCTAGAAGTCCTGTTCCTCTCACCACTGAACTTCAATAATTCCCATTATATTCTAATTTTAAGCTATACATTTACTTCCTTAAATTTTCAGGCATCCCTCCCAGCTTAGGGACACAATTTACCATCCTCCAACATGTAGAATATCAGTTGTGTTTCTCCTGACAACATTCTCCAAAGCAGTCCCTACTTAGAAATCCACATGGGGGATCATTTACATGTGTGGGATGTTTTACTCAAGAAGATGCCATCGTTTAACTGTAGAGTAAAGTTGCATGGCCTAAGGACAAATTACGGCTGTAGTTTCCTTTTGCATGACGCTGTTCACTGTACCAGCACTGCAAGGCCATGTAAGTTGGTGTCACAAGGCCAGAACAGTCACTTGCCCAGACTGTTGCACCTTCAAATACCAAAAAGGGTGCTGCACTCCCCTTCAGCAACCACACTTTCGTCTAATCTCTGAGCAAATACTCCTTCGTGGTTGCATCTATGGTACGGCTGCCTGATACCACTGAGGCATGCAAAATCCCAAAGAAAATGTACTTGGCGACTCTTAAAATGGATCATGTTTGTTTTGTCACACACACTCACACACACACACACACACACACACACACACACACACACACACACACACACACACACACACACACACACACGCTTATGTTCATTCAGGTGGACACAAGAAAGTCTTTTCATTGTGCCTGTCTGCAGCTCAACAAGTCATCTTTATGGTGGATAGCAATCCATCTTCTTCAGAATATTGTTAATATTCCAACTTGGGTTTTCTGCTGTTCAATTAGTGCCATTTTATTCCATGATGAGACATACTTAGTTTGTCTTTCATTTGTCATGTATTTTTGCCTAAATTTTGACAGTATCTCAAAATTGATCAGTTTTTTTCCCCGATGATCAGGAGCCCAACAACCAGCCAGAGAGGAGACTGGTGGTGAGAGAGGAGAGGAAGAAGAAAAAGAAGAATTAGGAGAAAAAGAAGCAGTAATGGTGAGTTTTGTCAATAGCATATGGTTACCCCCACAATCATTCCTGTTTTCCTTTCAGGGCACTCAGTTTTCATGTGCATGGAGCTCCAAGCGATGACAATAGACCTTCATTTTGTGTGCTGATATCCATTTCTCTAACTATTTTTTTCATCTGAGACTAAATGTCCCCCTGCAGAAGTGCATTATTTCTGGTAAGTCACAATTTATGTCATCAATTAATTTCCTTTCTACATACACCACCCACCTTCTGAACTAATAGTGGTGTTCAATATGTGTTTTTGTACACTGGTAACTACAAACTACAGTCCCTGCCAAATGTATGCAGCACATTTACTGTGGAGCCAATGGAACCAATGACAATTAGAAGTTCCTGTCTTGGTGTGCCTCATTGTGCTACCTCCAAGTTATTTGCCAGCACTACCCCATTGTGACGTTTGCCTGCTTTATTTCTTCTTTGATAGTTCTTGGAGTCAAAGTATTGCGTTGTTACACTGGCTGAGAAATTGGGGATGGAAGTTAAACACTGAGTACTGCAAATGATGTAGCCTACAGTTGCACAGTTGCCTTTCACAGTGCACTGTTCACAACCCCCTAATATTACACAGTTCATATGTCCAGTTTGCTATTGGTTAACTTTTGATAAGCTTCACTAATAGTTTGCAGGCAGACATCAGCATACTGCTACAATAGTTCACCACTGAACATCTATGAGCAGTAAAAACCCAACCACACAGTTCATGCAGAATAATATGGTATGTGTGACACTATTGAACAGACACTGTCATTATTTTAACACATGCCTATTTGTGTTGCACTAATTTCATGGTTAAGATAATGCATTGTTGTTGATCTAACCAATATAAGTGTCTCGTTTAAAAATCGGCCATGGTCTGATTGTCTCGGGACTAAAAATTGGGTCTTTATATATCCTCACAATAATAGATACTATAAGTATACTTAGTTTGAGGTTTGTTACAGAAATGACAATTAAAACCTAACTCATTCAATTAACTGAGTCTATTCAAAAATTCCAGGTTTTTTAACAATTTCTTCTACCAGAAAGGTCAGGCCAAATTATTTTTTATATAATGAAATTAACAGAAATAATTATAGAAACAATACTTTTGGCAAACCTGGTAATTGCTTGGGAAACAATTAAGGGCTGGCTTTGCTAATATGTTATCGAATGATGACGAAGACACATCAGTATACCAGGAATGAGTTCACTGACCAACTTACTGAGGAAATGGGTAAGAGTGAATTAATAGATGTCAGAATAGTTGGTACTGACATAAGAAACAAGGAAGCTTGTAATGCTGAAGGCTTGGGATAGGGATTGCTAAACTTCTACTGCCCCTTATAGTTTGAGAATGGATGCAAAAACCACTACCAACCTTTGTGGAAAATATGTTATCACTTTATGCAGATTGGAATGTCCACACTGGGTTTGCTCTTCATTTTATCTTACAGTGAGAGAACACTCCTCACCCTGGCTCATACATTGACAAGTTATTCTATTGTGTCTGACCCGAGGAGAGAGACCACAATAGGTCCTTGTGGGTTCTCTGTCTGGAACTTCCCTACACAGCAGACACTCACAAACAGTATCCCAGTTTCATAAAAAATTAACTTTTGTTTAAGGAAAAATAAACCAAGAGAGCATGTTAAATATCAGGATATTTGTACCTACCTGATATTAGTCAATTAATGAATTACAGTAATTTTATTGTGCATGTTGTTACCTGAAACAAATCTGAACAAGTCTCATGTAGGGATTTTGTACTGTTTGATGTTCAATGGTAGATTTGACCTCTGTTTTCTTCCAAGATCTCAATTCCAGCTGTCCTCAGGCAGAGTGTCAGTCAACCTGTTGCCCACTCTCTATGGACCACGATTTCTCAGTCAGCATGTGAGCCCCATAGCCTTTGATTTGGGCACCACCTGAAACAGTATCCTCAACAACAGAGTTCTTCAAATAATCACTATTTCTTCTGTTGTAAGAAGAAAGTAACCCTGGCAAAGTTTTCCAGTTTTGTGGTAATTCTTCCTGTCTATTCTTCATTAATATAGAATGCCAAAGGAAAATGTTGCACCTCAGAAGAATGTTGTTATTGCCAAGTTACTACTGTTTGTAATATTCCACAGATGCTGCAAATGCTCAGTTGTTTTAAATTGCATTTTCACTGTATTTACTTTTACTTCCATCAATGAAATCTGTGTATACACACTCAGCAATACTTCCATGAATGGCACTATCTACTAAAAGAAGTCCTTTGGTCAATATTTATCACATTAGAAACTTTTATCTCAGATGGACATTATCTTTTACACTACAAAATACTGGAAAATTGCTTTTTAACAAATTAACCATGTACTGGTAACTAATTTTTCACTCAACTGCAGTTATCATTGTCCAGTCCCCAAAACTGTTTCAGCTTAACTTCAGTTATTCTTTCTTATTAAATGTTTTTTGAACACCAAAATTCTGATACTAATACTGCTGATTTTGAGGTGACAGGGAAATGTACAGTAAGAGAGAAAAAATGCAACAGTAATGGCAGGTTGCCCAGTTATGTTCAGAGATTTCTTTTAAATCACTGATTTTGTTTGTTGTGACCCATGAAGCAGTGTGTAAAACAGTCAAGAAGGCCAGTGGAGAAATAGCAGGTAAGTAGCTGTTAGTATATCACTTGGCAATGAATTGACATTGCTTATTTTCCTTATGATGGTTGTAGAGGTATTACAGGCAAAGTTTAAACAGATTGCTAGTTGTGCTCTGGAGAAATAGGTGCCTATTAAGTGAATTAAGGTTGGGAAAGACCTACTGGGCTTTAATAACGAAATCAGGAAAATACTGAAGCAAAGTTTAGTCGAAAGATTCATGTGTCTATGAAAAGATGTGTGTGTGAAGTGTGCAACTACTACCACAGTCACATTGTAGCAAAAAAGATGTCAGGGGATCTAAGAAAATACTGGTTCTATGTAAAATCAGTGTCTAGGGTTAAAGCTTCTTTGCAGTCATTCATTGACCAGTTCGGTGTGGCAGTGTAAGATAGCAAAATAAAAGCTGAAATTTTGAATTTTGTGTTGAAGTAAGCATTCATGCAGTAGAATTGTACAAACACACCATTGCTTGATCATCACACAATGTCCCGTATGGATAACATAGTAGTAAGCATCCCAAGTGTAGATAAACAACTGAAAGGGTTGAAAACAAAGAAGTCATCAGGTCGAGGTTGAATCCCAATTTGGTTTTACAAAGAGTATATTATGGAATTGGCACTTTGCTTAGCTTAGCTATGATTTGTCATGAATTTTTCGCTCAGTTCAAAGTCCCAAGTGACTGGCAAACAGCACAGGTGACTCTTTTATATATACAGGGTGAAAGAATGGATCCACGAAATTACAGACTAATATCCTTATCAGTTTGATGCAGAATCCATGAACACATTCTCAATTCAAATATCATGAACTTTCTTGAGACTGAGAAGCTTATGTCAACAAATCAGCATGATATTTAGAAAGCATTGCTCGTTTTAAATGTCACAGTATATTGTGTGAGAAAACATGAACTATGGATGATGAAGGCCAGAAAACAGTTGACAAATTAATATTGTTCTTCTTAAAAATGTATGCTTTTAATTTCAACTCTCATTATTTACAGATGTAGCTCATGGAAGATACTTAATATAACAACGAACACAATTCATTTGTAAAGTTTGACACAAAAATGCTTTGTGTGTTAACAGTGGAAACATTTTGACTCTGTAATTCAGTGTTGTAACATTATGACTGATCTGGATATCCACTCAAAATTCACATTGTGGCACTGCACTACAGACAATGCCAATGTCATCAAACTTTTTATCTTCAAAGAATTAATATCATCTTCAATGATACTAAGCTCAAGTACCACTGATCCAGTCATAAGTGTTTCCTTCCTCACTGCACAAATTTATCTCTGATGATCCTTGAAAGTCAAAATGTGTAACATCACAACTGTTGGATGATGTGGTTGTTTGTTGTTGTGGTCTTCAGTCATGAGACTGGTTTGATGCAGCTCTCCACGCTACTCTGTCCTGTGCAAGCTGCTTCATCTCCCAGTACGTACTCCAGCAGCTTACATCCTTCTGAATCTGCTTAGTGTATTCATCTCTTGGTCTCCCTCTACGATTTTTACCCTCCATGCTGCCCTCCAATACTAAATTTGTGATGCCTTGATGCCTCAGAACATGTCCTACCAACTGATCCCTTCTTCTAGTAAAGTTGTGCCACAAGCTCCTCTTCTCCCCAATTCTATTCAATACCTCCTCATTAGTTATGTGATCTACCCATCTAATCATCAGCATTCTTCTGTAGCACCACATTTCGAAAGCTTCTATTCTCTTCTTGTCCAAACTATTTACCATCCATGTTTCACTTCCATACATGGCTACACTCCACATAAATACTTTCACAAATGACTTCCTGACACTTAAATCTATACTCAATGTTAACAAATTTCTCTTTTTCAGAAACACTTTCCTTGCCATTGCCAGTCTACATTTTGTATCCTCTCTACTTTGACCATCATCAGTTATTTTGCTCCCCAAATAGCAAAACTCCTTTGCTACTTTAAGTGTCTCATTTCTTAATCTAATTCCCTCAGCATCACCCGATTTAATTCGACTACATTCCAGTATCCTTGTTTTGCTTTTGTTGATGTTCATCTTATACCCTCCTTAATGACACTGTCCATTCTGTTCAACTGCTCTTCCAAGTCCTTGGCTGTCTCTGAAAGAATTACAATGTCATCGTTGAACCTCATAGTTTTTATTTCTTCTCCACAGATTTTAATACCTACTCTTTTTTTTAGTTTTCTTTAGTTTCCTTTACTGCTTGATCAATATATATAGATTAAATAACATTGAGGAGAGGCTACAACCCTGTCTCACTCCCTTCCCAACCACTGCTTCCCTTACGTGCCTCTCAACTCTCATAACTGCCACGTGGTTTCTGTACAAATTGTAAATAGCCTTTTGCTCCCTGTACTTTACCCCTGCCACATTTAGAATCTAATAACAGATATTTAATAACAATATTGTCACCAATAGAGAGGGGCTAAGTAATATTTTTAATGACTACTTCATACACATTGCAGAATCTGACTTCTGTACTACAGATAAAGTAAATGTTGGAAATCACACCAAGGCGAGGCCCACGAGAAAGAGGCCATGGCACGTACATCCCGAAGGTAGGCCGAGCTCGCTCAACTTGGCACACAAACTGCATTTATATACCTATTAACTAGTAACTAGACGTGTATGTATAAACATGAATTGCATCTTCTACTGGAAGTAACTACTATGAAGTCTTACTGTTACTAGTCCTACAATGATAGTAAGTCCACAAGGTTACTGATAATTTGTTATGGCTGTAATGTGATATAATAAAATTAAAATCATGCCTAAATTATTATCTGTTGCATAAGGCTCTACATCTTATATGAAATGAGGACTGTTAATCAGATGAGACTAAATGCTATAAACAAACCGTTTTGCTGTTTATGATGAGAATTGATCTTCAATTTCACTGTATGACGAGTAATAAGTGAGACCTCACAATAGCAGATTCCAGTAGAAAGTGCAATTCTCGTTAGTACACATACACCCAGTTGAGAGCTAACATGTCTAAAAATACAGTTTGTCTGCTGAGTTGAGTGAGTGAGGGCACTCAGGCCTACATTAGTGATTTTTGTGCCGCGGCCTGTCTTTCTCATGGGCCTCGACTGAGGTCAACTCAAAGTTAGTTCTCTTTGCTGATGATACAAGTATAGTAATCACACTTGACAAACAAGAATTAACTGATGAAATTGTCAATAATGTCTGTCAGAAAATTACTAAGTGTTTCCTTGTAAACGGACTCTCACTGAATTTTGATAAGACACAGTACATACAGTTCCGTACAGTAAATGGTATGATGCCATTAATAAATATAGACCTTAATCAGAAGCATATAGCTAAGGTAGACTATTCAAAATTTTTAGGTGTGTCCATTGATGAGAGATTTAATTGGAAGAAACACATTGATGATCTGCTGAAACGTTTGAGTTCAGCTACTTGTGCAATAAGGGTCATTTCAAATTTTGGTGATAAACATCTTAGTAAATTAGCTTACTACACCTATTTTCACTTATTGCTTGAATATGGCATCATATTTTGGGGTAATTCATCACTGAGGAATAAAGTATTTATTGCACCAAAGCTTGTAATCAGAATAATAGCTGGAGTCCACCCAAGATCATCCTGCAGACATTTATTTAAGGATCTAGGGATATTCACAGTAGCTTCTCAGTATATATACTCTTATGAAATTTGTTATTAACAACCAAACACAATTCAAAAGTAATAGCAGTGTGCATAACTACAATACTAGGAGAAAGGATGATCTTCACTATTGAAGATTAAATCTAACTTCGGCACAGAAAGGGGTGAATTATACTGCCACTAAAGTCTTTGGTCACTTACCAAATAGTATCAAAAGTCTGACAGATAACCAACAAGTATTTAAGAAGTAATTAAAAGAATTTCTGAAACACAACTCCTTCTACTTCATAGAGGAATTTTTAGATATAAATTAAGAAGAAAGAAAAAAAAACAAATAAAAAAATTATAAAAAAATATAAAAAAATAAAAAAAATATATAAGTTGTTATATTAACTTAATTATTTCATGTATTGGAAAATCATTACGAAATATTGTATTCATGATTCATGGAACTAGTATTAATCTAATCTAAACCTGATCAACTCCCTGAACTTTAATTCAAGCACACTTTGCAGCTCATCAGAGAATGTAAAAACATGAAATCTGCTGGCTGGGATGAAATTTCTCCATTTTTACTTATGCAGTGCCAATATAATCTAGCATATCATTTGATGGCTCTCGTTGTGAGGAGTGGTCTGTGATAGACTAAAATCACCCATCATTAAACCTCCCCACAGAAAAGGTGATAAACAGTTAGTAGAAAATTGGACCACTCACTTCAACTTCTGTTTTTAGTAAGTCAATCAACAAAATCATTCTGAAATGTGTTAGAGTAGTATAATATGCACAAACATCTGAGAGATTTTCAGCAGGACTTTGCAAGTGGTCGCAGGACCATGACAGCAGCACTACAATTTATGCTGAAATTTCTTGAGAAAATCAATGAAGGCATGCAAGGAGCTTGGGTTTTCCTAGATCTATCACAGACTTTTGATAGGGTTGATAAAGAGGTACTCTGGTCAAAACTGGCCAGAGATGGCATCAGTGGAAAACTTTTGCACCTTAATACATCATATTAGAAAACAGAAGACTGTGTACCAAAATCCCACACAATAATGGAGAAACATTAAAAAGCTACACATCAAGGGCCAGAAATATTAAATTCTGTGAACATGAGGGATTGATAATTGCCGTCCTCCTTTGTGTAAGATATGCCAGTGAGTTCCCAAATAAATTCAAAACTAGTATCTTCATTACAATGTATGCAGATGACGGTTCAGAATTTATTGAGGAAATTGTGTGTTTAATCTTGTCATGAAGGTAAAAAATTTTATAGATATGGCAAAGTCACAGTTAGGAAATAAAATTATAAGTCAATTTACAAAAAAGAAGTATAATTTCCTTCAATGTTGGGTACTTGCAAAAGTGTACCAATTGTCAAGATATAATGTGTTACGGAAAATCTGCAGTGAGTGTAAGTTTGTAGGTATATGTGTAGACAGGAAACGGTTATGGACACAAGAAGTTGGCAATGTGTGTTTGTTAGGCTAATATCCAGCTTACATGTTTCAAGAAGAATAACTCCATATGTCAACACCCAACAATGAGGGTAGGCCTAATGCATTTCAGTTTAATGCAGCGCTTTCTTCCAAATGCTTCAGTATTATTGGTTGGGGCTTCAATACCTCATTTGGGCAGAGTTTTTAAGCTGCACAAATGAGCTTTGAGAATATTAGGTAAGAAAGATGAAAGAACATCTTTCAGGGGATTAATACATCTTAAAATAATGACTGTCTGTTCTATGTTTGTATTTGAAGCAATAGTACTGGCTGTAGAAGACAAGAAATATACATGTCATAAAACAGAAAGTCATGAACAAAACTCTGTACGAGTAGAATATTACCATGTGGCAGACAAAGGCTGAAAAAGAACTGCAGATGGTCCGTACACTAAAGGAGCAAAATATTTCAATGCCTGTATTTACTCGAATCTAAGCCGCACTCGAATCTAAGCCGCACCTGAAAAATGAGACTCGAAATAAAGGACAAAAAAATTCCCGAATCTAAGCCGCACCTGTAATTTGGGACTCAAAATTCAAGGGGAGAGAAAAGTTTTAGGCCAAGCAGTTAAGCTTTACCAGGTAGCCATTGCTATGCGTCAGGCGCTCCGTCCGTATTTATACGAGTACCCTTCCTTTTTCACGTGCTCCGTCTGGTTTGAATCGATTGCTTATTTTGCTTTGATCTGATAAGTTCTGATTTCTTTGTTATAGGTGTTCACGTCACTCTAAGCAGAAAATGCATTACTGTACTGTGTCATGCATTGTTTGTCGCATTCTGATAGTGCGTGTTTACGGCCTGTCGCCGCTCGCGCCACGGCTTGCTTTTGTGCGCGCTACCGCCGCTTTTTTAAAAAGAGGAATCGTCTCATTAGCGAAACAATGGCAAGAGACTGCTATTTGTTGTTACATACAGTGCTGCTTTCTTTGATAATGATCAACAAGAACCAAATAATAGACTGTGTATGATAGAACATGTTCTGTACGAGAGTTAGGCGAAAATTTTTCTCCGTTTGAACATCTTTGCGGCCGCTTCTTTAGTACATCAAATTATGCACAGAAATTAGTCATCTTAGAGTTAAAAATCTAGTCAGTAGGCGTGCTTCATTTCTGATTGTATCACTATTAGGCATAAGAATAATACGAATATAAACATGGCACGATGGTATATTCTTCTGCATTTGCTGTTGTCTCACTCTAGTTTCGTAGTTTATTAGGCAGACAGGATTTAAATGAGATAGCAGCAAACGTGAAAGAATACATGGAAAAATGTTTATATTCGTATTATTCTTATGGTGAAGAGAATACTGCATGTGATTCACATTTCATCAGGTTCCTATTAGCAACCATCTCTTCTCACAGGTAGGAAAAAACTCAGAACGTAGAGTTGGCCATGTTGACAAACATCCTAAACAGCCTTGCTAGTCGGATTTTCGTAGTACATTGAAATTCTGCTACATTCGAAGATGAACAATACGGAATTTGTATTTACTTTGTTGGATAATGTATGAAAATGCAGTGGTCGAAACTCGGGGCGGAGAAAAGCAGCTCGTCCTCCACCTTTTTCTTTTTCTTTTTTTTTTTTTTTTTTTTTAACTGACACAGAGGTTTTGGCGCCAGTATTTATCTTTGTGTCTACAAAGCATGCCTGTGTAGCGCTACATATATTAGACAGCAGAAGTTAGTTGTAGTGGCACCTACCAACATTTTTCAGAACTTCCGCTTGCTTTGCACTCGATTCTAAGCTGCAGGCGGTTTTTTGGATTACAAAAACCGGAAAAAAAGTGTGGCTTAGATTCGAGTAAATACGGTAACTACTCAAAAATTCTAAATGCATTGAAAATCATAGCTCACTGAGCAATGCTACTAGAGCCTACCTTAGACACAAAAATTTAATAATATTATGTAAAATAATTTAGTGTATACTTCAGTACCTTTTATAACATAGATTGTATACTGCTGTGTTTGTTGTACTACCAAATGCAATGCATGTGATCAGATGTTTCACACAAATAAATTACAAATTTTCCAGCAATGGAACATCAGCTGTTTTAAAATGTACTACATTTTTTCCCAGGCATATCAGGTTTATCTTCAACATCCACTGGTGCGTCATCAAAGTTTTCAAAACCTTATCTCTTACCTTGCTACTGTGTCATCACTGAAATTATTTTCTACTGAGACATGATGATGAACTGATATACCTCATCTTACTTCATTTGAGAAAGTCAGAAGGATATTTGATGTCCCTTGCCCAACACTAACTCTGCCATCCATAAATGATACTTTTATCTTTAGTTTCACTTACTGTGATACACAGCAGTTCCCACATTATATACATTATGAATCACTTTGTCCCAAGAGGATTTAAACTTCTCCAAAGTTACAGTTTTCATTGTTTTGACATTATCTGTGGTATGTAATTCTTCACTGTGTCCACATAATATTTGACTTTGTATGAAGATTGAACTTCAGATGTTTCAGTATGGTGAATGATTTTGTGTTTTAGCAATTTCTCCAAATTGCACGCAGAAACTCAATACCCTCAGATTTTTTAGCAGCACTACCTGGAGCCCCAACAGCACAGCTCTCCTACAATTTTGCAGAGCTTTGGTTTTATCCCACCTGATCTATGGATGTTGCTTGTGAGTCAATACCACATCAATACTGAGTTTGTTAGACCCTATCCACTTCGATGGTGTGCAGTTGGCAGCTGGTGCTTTCTGTGAAGAGTCCCACACGCAAAATACTGCTGGAAATTGGTATCCCACAATTGAGGGTCAAGTGCCAGCAACTCCTGGTGAAGAATTCAATCTAAATTTGCCACATGCCTAAACATCTATGTTAGTCAACTCTGTTCCACAACTACCTGTTCATACTCATTCTGAATCCTCCAAAAATGGTTAGACTAGTTTAGATACGATTGAAAACAGTATGCGCGGACCGGGCCCCACTTGTCTGTGTACGTAATTCCTTCTCAGCATCTCCTGCGATATGCCTCCAGCCTTATGATTCAAGTGGATCTCTTTTGTGGCCATAAGAAAAATGCAGATGCACCACCCTCAGGTAACTGATGTTCAGTTCCTCACAACTATCCTAATTCGACGAGCATGTACATGGACAGACTGAAAGTTAATGGCAGGTTTGGTTGTGCTTTTTCATATGCAAAATGTATTTTCTGCTTCACGCATACAGTGCACACACTGGAGAGTTGGTCATGGCCAGGCTCTGCAGTTTGTTGAAAAAATCACCACAAAGGACAACTGGTTTGTAGGAACTACGTGAACTGCTTACAAAGGACATATCACCCTGTGTACATTTCAGAAGTGAACATCCAAGGCTTAGTAGATGACCTACACAGCTACAGAATACTAACATTCATCTGGACACAGGGCAATGTGGTTTTTCTGTGAAATGAACTGACAAATCGGCTAAAGAGGCAACCGCAAGAGGCAAGCTTGAATATGTGTACTGGAGAGAGAGAGACCTAAGATCTCAGCTGCAACATAACATTTTGAAAGCCTAGGATATGAATGGCAGACTACAACAACCATCAGCAAGCTGAGAATAACTGAAGGGACCGCTGTGGTAGGGGATATGTCACTCCTGGCTACTCAGAAAGGTGCAATTTTACTGTTGACTGCATAGTGACCTCTACACAGTTTCCCACAGGTTCCTTATTAATAGAGGACACCCCTTGATGCAGCTGTGCTGATCATCTTATGCCAACTCATATTTCTGTAGAATCTGCCCTGCGAGTTGATGTGAGATGAGCCATCAACTTGTCTACCACACTACCCGAAATATGTGGGATGATGAGATAGTAGCTAAGCCAGCCATACATTTCCTGAAGGAAGGTGGATTTTACAGTACACACTTTACATATGATGCATATTGTAGACGCATTTCAAATTTTCATTATTTAATTATTTCCTTGTTGTGGGTGCCAGTGTATCCCCTAGTTCTCTGGTTGCCTCAGTCCAGTTATGCCCTGCTCACCATAGTGATTTGCCTGGACAAAATGTGAAGAAGCCTTAAAATTGTACAGAGAAACTGCTCTAGCAGCTTCTGTATTACGTGCTTAAATGCTCCAACAATGGAGAATTCATCCATTGATGGTAGCTCTGTTGAGCTTCACTCTTACACATTAACTTTGAGCCCTCAGTTTTGATGTCATGTTTCCCTTTCTATATTCTGCAAACCACTATGAGGTGCACGGCAGAGGGTACACCCCATTTTACCCATTATTAAGGTATCTTCCGGTTCCATCCATGTATCGAATGTGAGAAGAAAGATTGTGGGAATGCCTCTGAGCATGTGATAATTGTCATCTTATCCTCACAACCCCTGTTTGAACAGTACATAGATGTTAGTAGTATATTCGTAGAGTAACCATTTAAAGCTGGTTCTCGCAACTTTGTTAATAGTCTATCTCAGGGTAGTTTGTCTGCTTTAAAAGTTTGCCATTTCAGTTCCTTCAGTATCTCTGACACTCCCTCATGAATTAAACAAACCTGTGACCATTTGTGCTGCCGTTCTCTGTATACTTTCAATATCCCCTGTTAGTCCCATCTGGTATAAGTCACACACACCTGAACAGTATTCTTGAATTGATTGCACGAGTGATTTGTAAGCAGTATGTTTTGTAGAGTGATTGCACGTCTCCAGTATTCTTCCATTAAACTGAAGTCTACCACCTACTTCACCCTCTGATCATTCCATTTCATACCCCAACAAAGTGTTACATGCAGGTATTTGTATAAGTTGGCTGATTCTAGTTGTGACTCATTGATATTGTCATCCAAGAATACCATGTTTTCTCGTTTTGTAAAGTGCAAAATTGTACATTTGTGAACATTTAGAGCAATTTGTCAATCTCTGCACCATGTTGAAAACTTGTCAGGATCTGACTGAATATTTCTGCAGCTTCTCTCAGATAGTGTTTCATTATAGATAACTGCATCTTATGGAAAAAGCCGGGTTTTACTATTAATGTTGCCTGTGAGGTCATGTTGCCTGTGAGGTCATTAATATACAGCAAGAACAGCCAGGGTCCCAACACACTACCCTGGGGCACACCCCAAGTTACTTCTACATCTGATGATGAGTCTCCACCCAAGGTAACATGCTGTGCCATTCCTACCAAAAAGTCCTCAATACAGTCAAAAATTTCACTTTGTACCCCATATGATCATACTTATGACAATAAGCATAGGTGAATCAAATGCTTCTTGAAAATCAAGAAACATGGCATCTAAATGATTGACTTGATCCAAAGCTTTCAGTACGGCATGTGGGCGAAGTGTGAGTTGGTTTACACATGATCAGTGTTTTCGAAAACCGAGCTGGTTGGCATCGAGGAGGTCTTTCTGTTCAAGGTACATTATCATGTTTGAGGTCAGAGTATGTTCTAAGAGTCTACATCAAATTAACATCAAGGATGTTGGATGGTAGTTCTGTGGGTCACGTCTACTACCCTTCTCATAGACAGGTGCGACCTGTGCCATTCTCCAATTAGTGGGCATGGTTTTTTGCTCGGGGCAGATATGGTAGTGTAGTGAGAATAGGGGCTAACTCAGCTGCAAATTCAGTATAGAATATGATGGGGATTCTGTGGTGTCACCACCAGACACTACACTTGCTAGGTGGTAGCCTTTAAATCGGCCGCGGTCCGTTTGTGTACGTCGGAACCGTGTGTCGCCACTGTCAGTGATTGCAGACCAAGCGCCGCCACACGGCAGGTCTAGAGACTTCTGAGCACTCGACCCAATTGTACAGATGACTTTGCTAGCAATGCTATACTGACAAACTATGCTCTCATTTGCCGAGATGATAGTTAGCATAGCCTTCAGCTACGTCATTTGCTACAACCTAGCAAGGCGCCTTTACCAGTTTATATTGAGATTGTAATTAATGTATCAACAAGAGCGATGTTATCCAATTATGGATTGAAGTTAAGTATTCCTGCAACTACATTCTTTTCTTACTAGACTCAACTACTTTACCTTGTTCCAGACCTCACGCCTGTCTGCATGAACTTCAACGCATGCATTTCGGCCTCCTCTAGCAACACGGTTTTGTCTCTTCTGCCAACACATCAGATTCCATCTGGCTTGAAGTACTGTTCATTTAATTCATCTTTTCAATGGTTGTTGTTGTGGTCTTCAGTCCTGAGACTGGTTTGATGCAGCTCTCCATGCTACTCTATCCTGTGCAAGCTTTTTCATCTCCCAGTACCTACTGCAACCTACATCTTTCTGAATCTGCTTAGTGTATTCATCTCTTGGTCTCCCTCTACGATTTTTACCCTCCACGCTGCCCTCCAATACTAAATTGGTAATCCCTTGATGCCTCAGAACATGTCCTACCAACCGATCCCTTCTTCTGGTCAAGTTGTGCCACAAACTTCTCTTCTCCCCAATCCTATTCAATACTTCCTCATTAGTTATGTGATCTACCCATCTAATCTTCAGCATTCTTCTGTAGCACCACATTTCGAACGCTTCTATTCTCTTCTTGTCCAAACTATTTATCGTCCATGTTTCACTTCCATACATGGCTACACTCCATACAAATACTTTCAGAAATGACTTCCTGACACTTAAATCAATACTGGATGTTAACAAATTTCTCTTCTTCAGAAACGCTTTCCTTGCCATTGCCAGCCTACATTTTATATCCTCTCTACTTCGACCATCATCAGTTATTTTGCTCCCCAAATAGCAAAACTCCTTTACTACTTTAAGTGCCTCATTTCCTAATCTAATTCCCTCAGCATCACCCGACTTAATTAGACTACATTCCATTATCCTTGTTTTGCTTTTGTTGATGTTCATCTTATATCCTCCTTTCAAGACACTGTCCATTCCATTCAACTGCTCTTCCAAGCCCTTTGCTGTCTCTGACAGAATTACAATGTCATCGGCGAACCTCAAAGTTTTCATTTCTTCTCCATGAATTTTAATACCTACTCCGAATTTTTCTTTTGTTTCCTTTACTGCTTGCTCAATATACAGATTGAACAACATCGGGGAGAGGCTACAACCCTGTCTTACTCCCTTCCCAACCACTGCTTCCCTTTCATGTCCCTCGACTCTTATAACTGCCATCTGGTTTCTGTACAAATTGTAAATAGCCTTTCGCTCCCTGTATTTTACCCCTGCCACCTTTAGAATGTGAAAGAGAGTATTCCAGTCAACATTGTCAAAAGCTTTCTCTAAGTCTACAAATGCTAGAAACGTAGGTTTGCCTTTCCTTAATCTTTCTTCTAAGATAAGTCGTAAGGTCAGTATTGCCTCACGTGTTCCAGTGTTTCTACGGAATCCAAACTGATCTTCCCCGAGGCTGGCTTCTACTAGTCTTTCCATTCGTCTGTAAAGAATTCGTGTTAGTATTTTGCAGCTGTGACTTATTAAGCTGATAGTTCGGTAATTTTCACATCTGTCAACACCTGCTTTCTTTGGGATTGGAATTATTATATTCTTCTTGAAGTCTGAGGGTATTTCACCTGTTTCATACATCTTGCTCACCAGATGGTAGAGTTTTGTCAGGACTGGCTCTCCCACGGCCGTCAGTAGTTCCAATGGAATATTGTCTACTCTGGGGGCCTTGTTTCGACTCAGGTCTTTCAGTGCTCTGTCAAACTCTTCACACAGTATCATATCTCCCATTTCATCTTCATCTACATCCTCTTCCATTTCCATAATATTGTCCTCAAGTACATTGCCCTTGTATAGACCCTCTATATACTCCTTCCACCTTTCTGCTTTCCCTTCTTTGCTTAGAACTGGGTTTCCATCTGAGCTCTTGATATTCATACAAGTTGTCCTCTTATCTCCAAAGGTCTCTTTAATTTTCCTGTAGGCGGTATCTATCTTACACCTAGTGAGATAGGCCTCTACATCCTTACATTTGTCCTCTAGCCATCCCTGCTTAGCCATTTTGCACTTCCTGTCGATCTCATTTTTGAGACGTTTGTATTCCTTTTTGCCAGTTTCACTTACTGCATTTTTATATTTTCTCCTTTCATCAATTAAATTCAATATTTCTTCTGTTACCCAAGGATTTCTACTAGCTCTCGTCTTTTTACCTACTTGATCCTCTGCTGCCTTCACTACTTCATCCCTCAAAGCTACCCATTCTTCTTCTACTGTATTTATTTCCCCCATTCCTGTCAATTGCTCCCTTATGCTCTCCCTGAATCTCTGTACAACCTCTGGTTCTTTTAGTTTATCCAGGTCCCATCTCCTTAAATTCCCACCTTTTTGCAGTTTCTTCAGTTTTAATCTACAGGTCATGACCAATAGATTGTGGTCAGAGTCCACATCTGCCCCTGGAAATGTCTTACAATTTAAAACCTGGTTCCTAAATCTCTGTCTTACCATTATATAATCTATCTGAAACCTTTTAGTATCTCCAGGGTTCTTCCATGTATACAACCTTCTTTCATGATTCTTAAACCAAGTGTTAGTTATGATTATGTTGTGCTCTGTGCAAAATTCGACCAGGCGGCTTCCTCTTTCATTTCTGTCCCCCAATCCATATTCACCTACTATGTTTCCTTCTCTCCCTTTTCCTACACTCGAATTCCAGTCACCCATGACTATTAAATTTTCGTCTCCCTTCACAATCTGAATAATTTCCTTTATTTCATCATACATTTCTTCAATTTCTTCGTCATCTGCAGAGCTAGTTGGCATATAAACTTGTACTACTGTAGTAGGCGTGGGCTTCGTATCTATCTTGGCCACAATAATGCGTTCACTATGCTGTTTGTAGTAGCTTACCCGCATTCCTATTTTCCTATTCATTACTAAACCTACTCCTGCATTACCCCTATTTGATTTTGTGTTTATAACCCTGTAGTCACCTGACCAGAAGTCTTGTTCCAACATTTCAATGGTACAAGGACTAAATTGGGGCAATTCTCCTGGGTTTTGAAAATGGAGTTAAGCATTTCAGCTTTTGCTTTGCTACCATGAGTTTCAGATCCCGTCTCATTCTCTAGGGAATGGACCTGAACTTCAGTGCCACTTACAGCCTTTACATATGAGCAGAATTACTTTGGATTTTTTAAATGTCATTTGACAATATGATGCTATGGTGGTCATTGAAGGTAATATACATTGCTCTCTTGACAGCCAAACATGTTCATTCAGCATATCTCTGTCTATACTCCATCAACTTGAAAGGAGGCAAAAAATCAAAACGAGAATTGGTACCTGGAATGTCAGAACTCTGCTACAAGCAGGAAAACTAGAAAACCTTAAAAGAAAAATGGAAAAGAATCATATGGACCTCGTAGGAGTTGCTGAGGTAAGATGGAATGGACATGGAGAGTTGCAGTCAGATGAATATGTATTCTACTACTCAGGAGGAGAAGTAAAAGGAATTAATGGAGTAGGAATGATTATGACAAAGGAATTGGATAAATGTGTGGAATATGTAGACTATGCAAATGACCGGGTTATTGGTGTAAGGCCGAAAGGAGCACAAAAAGATTTACTTATTGTCCAGGTGAATATGTCAACTTCAGAACATGATGACCAAATTGTAGAGGAAACTTACAATGTAATAGAGAGAATAATGGACGAAAATAAAAACGCTGCAAAATAGTATTGGGAGACTGGAACGCCATTGTGGTAGAAGGGAAAGAGGGAAAGATAGTAGGCAGTCATGGTCTTGGAAAGAGAAATGACAGAGGTGAATGGTTAATTGACTTCTGCAGGGAAAGGCAGCTGATAGTGACAAACACATGGTTCAAGAACCATAAGAGGAGGCTCTACACTTGGAAATCACCAGGGGATAAATATAGAAACCAAATCGATTTTATACTGGTAGATGAAAGATACAGGAATGGAATCAACAAGGTGCACACATTACCAGGTGCAGATATTAATAGTGACCACAACTTACTTATGGCAGAAATAGAAATAAGAATGAAAAAACTGAAAAATGTGACAATGGTGAAGAAGTGGGATTTAGAGAAGATAAGGTCCAACAAAGAACAAATTACAGAAATGCTGTCTCGGGACTTTCTAAACACATTATGAGACAAAGAAGCACCTGATAATGCCAACGAGTACTGGAATATGCTGAAATAAGGAATCATTAATGCAGGGCAGCAAAATATAGGATATGTAAAAGGGAAAAGGTAAAAAAACCATGGGTCACACGAGAAATGATTTCCAAGATGGAGGAGAGAAGAAAATTGAAAAACAAGAACACTGAAGATGCAAGAAAGATATACCGGAGGTTAAATAACGAACTGCGAAGAGGAACAGAGCAGGCTAGGAAAAAATGGCTAAAAGAGGAATGTGATGAAATTGAAGAACTGGACAGGAAGGGAAGATATGACTTACTATACAACAGAGTAAAGACTATGACATGGGAACCAAACAGAGCAGGAAGTGCTACTATGGAAATTTTGAGTAAAGACGAAGAGGTAGTGTACAAAGATCATGATGATGTCCTCCAGAGATGGGAAGAATATATAAAAGAGCTATATGACACAAATAGCAAACCAGAAACTCTGGAACTTGAATCACACAACAGTGTAAGTGATGAAGAGAAAGGACCGACCATCATAATGGAAGAAGTAAAGTCTGCCATTGCTGCAATGAAAAATGGCAAAGCAGTAGGTACAGATACAATACCGGGAGAAATACTAAAATGTTTGAACCACAATGGAATAAGAGAAATATTGAGGTTATGTAATAAAATATGACAGTGGTGAATGGCCTGAGGACTTTTTGACAACAATAATGATTCCATTACTGAAAAAACAAGGAACCAAGAAATGCAGTGAGCACAGAACAATCAGCCTCATTTCACATGCAGTCAAAGTGATGTTAAGAATAATTAATAAAAGACTTGAAAAAGTAATAGAGGAGAATCTCGGTGAGGAGCAGTTTGGCTTTAGATGGAATACGGGCACAAGAGATGCAATAGGGCTCCTACGAAATTTGGGAGAAAGGTTTATTGAAAAAGGAAGAGACCTATATATGTGCTTCATCGATTTAGAAAAGGAATTTGACAATGTGGTTTGGGACACGCTGGCGACTATTATGAGGGAAAAGAGTGGACTGGAGAACCAGAAGACTTATAAACTCATTGTACCTTAATCAAAAAGTTTCAGTTAAAGTGAGAGGAGAAAGTACAAACTGGATCAGACTAGGGAAAGGAGTAAGACAAGGATGCTGTTTATCACCTACTCTTTTCAACCTGTACTTGGAAAATATGATTGATTAATGCTCATTAGATGACAAAGGAGTAGAAATTGGAGGAAGAAGAGTAGGGTGCATGAGATTTGCTGATGACATGGTCCTTCTAGACACAGGGGAAAAAGAATTACAGGATTTGGTGGACACCATTGCAACTAACGGAAAAAAATATGGAATAAAAATTAACACAAATAAAACAAAAGTATTGGCAATAGGAGGAAATAAGGAAATAAAAATTGTGCTGAATGGAGAAACACTAGAACAGGTGAAAAATTTTAAGTATCTTGGAAGCAGGATAGACACCGACTGGAAGTGCACCACAGAAATTAAAACAAGGATAGCAATGGCAAAACAGGTGTTTTATAACAAAAGGAGAATCTTCTGCAGTGGTCTGGACAGAGAACTCAGAAAGAGACTCATAAAATGTCTCGTGTGGAGTGTTCTTCTATATGGCACTGAAACATGGACTATGAGGAAAAAAGACAGAGAAAGGCTGGAGGCTTTTGAGATCTGGACATGGCAGAAGATGGAAAGAATAAGTTGGATGGACAGAGTAAAAAATAAAGAGGTACTGAGAAGAGTGGTAGAGAAAAGACAGTTACTAGATGTAATAAAGAGAAGAAAAAGAAATTGGATTGGGCATATATTAAGAAAGAATGACGGACTGATAAAAACAGTTTTAGAAGGTTATGTAGAAGGGAAAAGGAAGCGAGGAAGGAAGAGATTCCAGATACTGGATGACATGATGGACGGTACAACATACAGCAGCCTTAAGAAGGAAGCATTGGATCGCAGAAAATGGAGAGGCAAAGGACCTGCTAATATAGCAGATAACTGATGATGATGATGATGATGATGACGATGATGAACACTTTCATTGTAATCTACATCTACATCTACATTGATACTCCGCAAGCCACCCAACGGTGTGTGGCGGAGGGCACTTTACGTGCCACTGTCATTACCTCCCTTTCCTGTTCCAGTCGCGTATGGTTGGCGGGAAGAACGACTGTCTGAAAGCCTCCGTGGGCGCTCTAATCTCTCTAATTTTACATTCGTGATCTCCTCGGGAAGTATAAGTAGGGGGAAGCAATATATTCGAAACCTCATCCAGAAACGCACCCTCTCGAAACCTGGCGAGCAAGCTACACCGCGATGCAGAGCGCCTCTCTTGCAGAGTCTGCCACTTGAGTTTATTAAACATCTCCGTAACGCTATCACGGTTACCAAATAACCCAGTGACGAAACGCGCCGCTCTTCTTTGGATCTTCTCTATCTCCTCCGTCAACCCGACCTGGTACGGATCCCACACTGATGAGCAATACTCAAGTATAGGTCGAACGAGTGTTTTGTAAGCCACCTCCTTTGTTGATGGACTACATTTTCTAAGCACTCTCCCAATGAATCTCAACCTGGTACCCGCCTTACCAACAATTAGTTTTATATGATCATTCCACTTCAAATCGTTCCGTACGCATACTCCCAGATATTTTACAGAAGTAACTGCTACCAGTGTTTGTTCCGCTATCATATAATCATACAATAAAGGATCCTTCTTTCTATGTATTCGCAATACATTACATTTGTCTATGTTAAGGGTCAGTTGCCACTCCCTGCACCAAGTGCCTATCCGCTGCAGATCTTCCTGTATTTCGCTACAATTTTCTAATGCAGCAACTTCTCTGTATACTACAGCATCATCCGCGAAAAGCCGCATGGAACTTCCGACACTATCTACTAAGTCATTTATATATATTGTGAAAAGCAATGGTCCCATAACACTCCCCTGTGGCACGCCAGAGGTTACTTTAACGTCTGTAGACGTCTCTCCATTGATAACAACATGCTGTGGTCTGTTTGCTTAAAAACTCTTCAATCCAGCCACACAGCTGGTCTGATATTCCGTAGGCTCTTACTTTGTTTATCAGGCGACAGTGTGGAACTGTATCGAACGCCTTCCGGAAGTCAAGAAAAATAGCATCTACCTGGGAGCCTGTATCTAATATTTTCTGGGTCTCATGAACAAATAAGGCGAGTTGGGTCTCACACGATCGCTGTTTCCGGAATCCATGTTGATTCCTACATAGTAGATTCTGGGTTTCCAGAAATGACATGATACGCGAGCAAAAAACATGTTCTAAAATTCTACAAGAGATCGACATAAGAGATATAGGTCTATAGTTTTGCGCATCTGCTCGACGACCCTTCTTGAAGACTGGGACTATCTGTGCTCTTTTCCAATCATTTGGAACCCTCCGTTCCTCTAGAGACTTGCGGTACACGGCTGTTAGAAGGGGGGCAAGTTCTTTCGCGTACTCTGTGTAGAATCGAATTGGTATCCCGTCAGGTCCAGTGGACTTTCCTCTATTGAGTGATTCCAGTTGCTTTTCTATTCCTTGGACACTTATTTCGATGTCAGCCATTTTTTCGTTTGTGCGAGGATTTAGAGAAGGAACTGCAGTGCGGTCTTCCTCTGTGAAACAGCTTTGGAAAAAGGTGTTTAGTATTTCAGCTTTACGTGAGTCATCCTCTGTTTCAATGCCATCATCATCCCGTAGTGTCTGGATATGCTGTTTCGAGCCACTTACTGATTTAACGTAAGACCAGAACTTCCTAGGATTTTCTGTCAAGTCGGTACATAGAATTTTACTTTCGAATTCAATGAACGCTTCACGCATAGCCCTCCTTACGCTAACTTTGACATCGTTTAGCTTCTGTTTGTCTGAGAGGTTTTGGCTGCGTTTAAACTTGGAGTGGAGCTCTCTTTGCTTTTGCAGTAGTTTCCTAACTTTGTTGTTGTACCACGGTGGGTTTTTCCTGTCCCTCACAGTTTTACTCGGCACGTACCTGTCTAAAACGCATTTTACGATTGCCTTGAACTTTTTCCATAAACACTCAACATTGTCAGTGTCGGAACAGAAATTTTCGTTTTGATCTGTTAGGTAGTCTGAAATCTGCCTTCTATTACTCTTGCTAAACAGATAAACCTTCCTCCCTTTTTTTATATTCCTATTAACTTCCATATTCAGGGATGCTGCAACGGCCTTATGATCACTGATTCCCTGCTCTGTACATACAGATTCGAAAAGTTCGGGTCTGTTTGTTATCAGTAGGTCCAATATGTTATCTCCACGAGTCGGTTCTCTGTTTAATTGCTCGAGGTAATTTTCGGATAGTGCACTCAGTATAATGTCACTCGATGCTCTGTTCCTACCACCCGTCCTAAACATCTGAGTGTCCCAGTCTATATCTGGTAAATTGAAATCTCCACCTAAGACTATAACATGCTGAGAAAATTTATGTGAAATGTATTCCAAATTTTCTCTCAGTTGTTCTGCCACTAATGCTGCTGAGTCGGGAGGTCGGTAAAAGGAGCCAATTATTAACCTAGTTCGGTTGTTTAGTGTAACCTCCACCCATAATAATTCACAGGAACTATCCACTTCTACTTCACTACAGGATAAACTACTACTAACAGCGATGAACACTCCACCACCGGTTGCATGCAATCTATCCTTTCTAAACACCGTCTGTACCTTTGTAAAAGTTTCGGCAGAATTTATCTCTGGCTTAAGCCAGCTTTCTGTACCTATAACGATTTCAGCTTCGGTGCTTTCTATCAGCGCTTGAAGTTCCGGTACTTTACCAATGCAGCTTCGACAGTTGACAATTAGAATACCGATTGCTGCTTGTTCCCCGCATGTCCTGACTTTGCCCCGCACCCGTTGAGGCTGTTGCCCTTTCTGTACTTGCCCAAGGCCATCTAACCTAAAAAACCGCCCAGCCCACGCCACACAACCCCTGCTACCCGTGTAGCTGCTTGTTGCGTGTTGTGGACTCCTGACCTATCCAGCGGAACCCGAAACCCCACCACCCTATGGCGCAAGTCGAGGAATCTGCAGCCCACACGGTCGCAGAACCGTCTCAGCCTCTGATTCAGACCCTCCACTCGGCTCTGTACCAAAGGTCCACAGTCAGTCCTGTCGACGATGCTGCAGATGGTGAGCTCTGCTGTCATCCCGCTAGCGAGACTGGCAGTCTTCACCAAATCAGATAGCCGCCGGAAGCCAGAGAGGATTTCCTCCGATCCATAGCGACACACATCATTGGTGCCGACATGAGCGACCACCTGCAGATGGGTGCACCCTGTACCCTTCATGGCATCCGGAAGGACCCTTTCCACATCTGGAATGACTCCCCCCGGTATGCACACGGAGTGCACATTGGTTTTCTTCCCTTCTCTTGCTGCCATTTCCCTAAGGGGCCCCATTACGCGCCTGACGTTGGAGCTCCCAACTACCAGTAAGCCCATCCTCTGGGACTGCCCGGATCTTGCAGACTGAGGGGCAACCTCTGGAACAGGAGAACAGGAGGAAACTTTGAGAAGGCCTTCCCTTTCCATATTCTCAAGGCATGGAAAGGTATTGCTTGGTCCCAAAAAAGAGTCAAATAACTATGTAATGGAACACTTCTAGTTGAAACTGCTAATTCAACCCAGGTATCTAAGCTTCCGGGATCTAAGGACTTAGATGAATACCCACTAGAGGCCTTAACTTTAGTGAGGGTGTTGTTACTAGCTCCAATATGCTATATCTGTCTCGAGGTTTGTCCATTTGTTCCTAACCCAGAGTGATGGTAAAAATTGGAAGAATTTGGCTGTACCTCTATGGGATGTAATGGGAGTGCTACATGTGGCCATTGCTGAGGCTCAGCTCACAAAACAGGCAATTATTGTATACTTCTTGCAAAATATATGAACTGCTCCTAGGATCACCCAGTGTGGAGCAAGAAGTGCGAGGTTTTACAACAAGGAATGGAAAATTCAGGAGTTGAAAGTCAAGCTATGGTGAAGCTATAAAAGCTTTCAGAGCTACGCAATCTCACGTTCTTGCTAGTTCTTTCACATGAGCCCTTAAGACGCCAATTGCTGAGCGTGATGCCTCTGCACAATCTCAGACCACAGATTAAAGTATGAGCTATGAACTTGTTGGAGAACCTGTGGGGGAAATGCTCCAGTTGAAACTGAAGTCTTCGAAAGCCATCAGCAGTGGGTGTCACCATCTAAGGCACATACCACTACCCACCATCAGAAACAAACTAAGCCATACCTGTAACCCATCTGTAAAGAAAAACGTCATTCAAAAAGTAATTCAAAGTCCAAGAAAGTGGTAGCTAAACCTTCAGATTGGTGAGCTTTCTCCCTCTCTGGTGGGAACTAAGCTTTGGAAGATACGGCCTTCCAGTGACAGGATCTGGAGAGCTAAGAACTGGCTAACATTCCCCCTGATCTCACCAGCAAATCACCTCTGAAGGAGAAAGAAAAGACCAACCATCACTAAACAATGGTTGCCACATGAACTTCTGCATTGCAGTTGTATTTAAATTGATACCGCTCACATTTGGAAGAATGACAGCTCCTGGTCCAGGAGAAACACTTCTGCATCTGGTGACAAGATACTCATTTTAAAGTCAGACACACCAGCATTATGAGGTTACCACCCCTACAGGAAAAATGATGACACTGGAGGTAGGGCTAAAGGTGGAGTGACTGTTTTCATTGATGACAGTCACCCCCCCTCACCTATCCCTCTTACCACGACCATGGCAGTAATAGCTGAGAAAGTTCTCACACCCTTTAATATCACAGCATGTTCTTTGTGCCTTCCACCTAATGATGATTTGGTTGTAAACATACTGACAGAACTCTTCAGGCACTCCCACACCCATTCCTCATGGGGGACTTAAGTGCACACATTGTGTTGTAGGGCTCACCTACCACTTGCTGCAGGGGTCAGATGCTCTAGCGATTCATCCGTTCTGAGAATATCTGCTTTCTGAACTTGGGTCAGATGATGCACTTTTCCACAGCTCCAATGTCTTTTTTTCAGCCACTGACCTTTGTTATTATTCCCCAGCTGTTGCATACTGAGTTCAGTGGGAAGTGGCTACAGATTCACATTCCAGTGTCCTCTTCCCACTGTGGATCATTCTGTTGACAGGGGCTGACAGGAGACCATGCAGATGGATGATAGAAAGGGCAAATGGGTTGCAGTATAGTTGATAGGCTATTTTTGAACAAAAGGATTGTGCACAGGACACAGTGGTCCATATCAGTTGTGAGATCCATTCAGCTGCTGCAGAGTCCATCCCCCAGTCTAGTAGCCACCTCAGATGATGGCCTGAGCCTTGGTGGAATTAAGACTAGATTGGCAATCAGGGCCAAATGAACAGTTCTGCAGAACTTCAAACACCATCCAAATACAGGAAACCTTCATGCCTACAGATCTGTGAGAGCACATGGGAGGTGAGTGATAAAAGAACAGGTCTTCCTGGAAGGAATTCTTGACGTACATTAATTGGTCCACTTCTGCTGCGCAAGTTTGGGACTCAGTAAAGTGGATTTCAGGCAAGCGCAGTACACTTCCCCTTACAGGCTTGCCAAGGAATTTGGTGTTGATAGACATGACAAGCCATGGCGCAGGTTTTAGCTGAAAACATTTTTACTGTCACCAAGTCATCCAGACAAGCTCCTGCTTTACAGGTGTTCCATAGGATTGCAGAGATTAGGAAATTCAATTTCTTGTCATGTAATGAGGAAGTCCACAACCTTCTGTTCTCCATTTGGCAACTGGAATTAGCTTTGTCTGTAGCCAGAGACACAGCTCCAGGACGTGATAAGATCCACTATGTCAGGCTTTGTCATCTGTGCTCAGAACTGAAAGGATGGCTCCTTTGTTGTTTTAGTCAGATCTGGTTTCATGGACACTACCCCATGAATTTGAAGGAGGCAATATTAATTCCATTCTGGAAACCAGGCAAAGACCTTAGTGCCCCTAACAGTTACTGGGGTGTAGTCCTTACAAGTGTTATGGGTAAGACTCGTCAACGCATGGTCAACTGCCACCTCCTCTGGTTGCTTGTGTCGTGAGGTCATGTGATCCCCTAGTGGTGTGATTTCAGCCCCTACACTAAAATTCCACTCTGGACAATCAAAATTTACTGGAGACAGCGATACAGGAATCCTTGTTATGCTGAAACCATTTGGTTTGGGGAATTTTTAGACATCCAGAAAGTATGAAACGTTTTGCAGGTACAACATCCTTTGCCAACTTCATGAATGGGGACTACATAGACATCTGCCACTTTTTATCCAGTTCTTTCTTGTGGACCAGCAATTTTGATACACATGGGAAATGCCTTGGGTGACTGATATGTTAAAGAGAATTGTCATGCTAGGCAGTGTATTCAGTGAAATTTCCTGGCAGATTAAAACTGTGTGCCGGACCGAGACTTGAACTCGAGACATTCACCTTTCGCATGCAAGTGCTCTACCATCTGAGGTACCCAAACATGACTTAAGCACTCTCTGCTGCAGAGTGAAAATCTCATTCAGTTTACTCAGTGTCACACTGTTCGCCATCACTGTCAGTGGCATTTCCTCCACAGTCAGGAGAACTGTCAAATACTCTTTGTTTGTGGATGACTTTGCAATCTTCTACTTTTCCTCTGATCTTACAACAGTGACAATGTAGCTGAAAACCTGGACCAGGACTACTGCTTTTTGGTAATCACCAGAGAAGATTACACACGCCAATTTTAACTGTCCTTGTCAAAGTTTTAACCAACCAGTATTCACAGTGAGGGACAATATTTTACGTTTTCGAGAAACTGAGCACTTTTTTGGTTTATTATTTGACTCAAAATTAACTTGAAAGACATATGAACAAAGGGCTTTCAGTCACTGAACACTTTTAACTGCCTTAGTGTACAAATGAGGGACGCTTGACAGGTCCTCCCTCTTGCAGTTTTATACGGCATTTGTTCAATCACTTTTAGTTCACGGCAGTGTGGTCTATATATCAGTCCTTATTTCCTATCTCAAGGTGTTAGGTGCTGTCCACCATGAGGACATTCTGATATTCACTGGAGCCTTTTGGACCAGTCCATTTCAGTCTCTCTGGATTTGGCTGGACAGGTGCTGAAAATCTCTCTGTCCCAACTTTGGTTTCGTCCATTTTAAGCACGTACCACAGTTTTATTGTCGTTTATACAGATGGATCACAGGACAAGAATGTCTTCAGTTTTGCTGTTTTCCCTCAATGGGTTTTCAAAGTGTGTCTTCCAGAATAATTCACAAATTATGATGCAGAGTTAAATGACATTCTAATGGCACTGAAGGGGATACAGACATCACCGTACAAGGTTTCTTGTCTGTTTCGACTTGCTTAGTTTACTACAAGAACTTCACCAATTGTATCAGGAAATCTGGAAGACCAGTTGATTCAGCACATCAATGACTCACTATAGTGATGCAAACACTGTGGCAAGGAAGTGATAATTTGCTGGGTACCTGGCCACATCATGATACAAGGAAACTATATGGCCAACAAAGCCACTGAGGATTCATGTTAGAATGGTGCTGTTCATCAGTGTCCCATTTTGTTGCATGCCATCATTTCATTTTCTGACAAATGCATCATGTCAGTAGGAGACTAAATGGTTGCATGAGACACAAAACTAACTTAATTCTTGTTGTCATCTGTCTTCTGACTGGTTTTATGTGGCCCATCGGAAATTCCTCCTTGGTGCCTACCCCTTCATCTCAAAGTAGCACTTGCAAGCCATGTCCTCAATTATTTGTTGGATGTATTCCAATCTCTGCCTTCCTCTTCAGGTTTGCCCTCTACAGCTTCCTCTAGTACCATGTAAGTCATTCCCTGATGTCTTAACGTCTTATTATCCTGTCCCTTCTCCTTTTAGTGTTTCCCATGTATTCCTTTCCTCACCGATTCTGCGTAGAACCTCCTCATTCCTTACCTTATCATCCACATAATTTTCAACATTTGCCTGCAGCACCATATCTCATATGCTTTGATTCCCTTCTGTTCTGGTTTTCCCACAATCCGTGTTTCACTGACATACAACACTGCTCCAGACGTACATTCTGAAAAATTTCCTCCTCATATTAAGGCTTGTGTGTGACACTAGTAGACTTCTGTTAGCCTTTCTGACAGGGCTAGTCTGCTTTTGATTTCCTCCTTGCTCCACTGGTCATTGGTTATTTTGCTGTCTAGGTAGCAGAATTCCTTAACTTCATCTACTTCATGCCCATCAGTCTTGATGTTAAGTTTCTCACTCTTCTCATTTCTGCTACTTTTCATTACTTTCGTCTTTCTTTGATTTACACTCAGTCCATATTATGTACTCATTACATTGTTCATTCCATTCAGCTTATCATGTAATTTATCTTCACTTTCACTCAGGATAGCAATGGCATCAGTGAATCATATCATTAATATCCCTTTGCATTTTATTTTAATTCCAGTCATGAAGCATTCTTTTATTTCTATCATTGCTTCTTTGATGCACAGATTGAACAGTAGGGAGGAAAGACTACATCCTGTCTTTCACACTTTTTAATCTGAGAACTTCATTTTTGGTCGTCCTCTCTTATTATTCCTTCTTGGCTCTTGTATATATTGTATATTAGCGTCTGTCCCTATAGCTTACCCCTATTTTTCTCAGAATTTTGAACGTCTTGACCAGTTTACATTGGCGAATGCTTTTTCCAGGTCAACAAATCCTATGAATGTGTCTTGATTTTTCTTTGGTGTTCCTTCCATTATCAACTGCAATGTCAAGATTGCCTCTCTGCTCCTTTTGTAAAGCCAAACTGATCGTCATCTAGCACATCCCCAATTTTCTTTTCCACTCTTCTGTGTATAATTATTGTCAGAAACTTGGGTGCCTGAGCTGCTAAGCTGACTGTGTGATAATTCTTGCACTTGTCAACTCTTGCAGTCTTCGGAATTCAGTGGATGATATTTTCCTGAAAGTCAGATGATACGTCCCCAGACTCATACGTTCTAGACACCAATGTGAACAGTCAATTTGTTGCCACTTCTCCCAATGATTTTAGAAATTCTGATGGAATCTTATCTGTCCCTTATGCCTTACTTAATTTTAAGTCTTCCAAAGCCGTCTTAAATTGATTCTATTGATGGATACCCTATCTCTTCTAAATTGACTTGTGGTTCACCTATCACATCTGAAAAATCTTTCCCCTCATAGAGGCTTTCAATGTACCCTTTACACCTATCTGCTCTCACCTCTGCATCTAACAGTGGAATTCCCATTGCATTCTTCATATTATTACCCTTTTTTTTGTGTCACCAAAGGTTGTTTTGACTTTCCTGTATGCTGAACTTCTTTGATTTATTCGGAATTTCCATGGAGCCTTTTTGTCTTAGCTCCCTGTGGTTCCTATTTATTTCCTTCCTCAATGACTTGTATCTCTATGTTCCTGAGTTTCCCTGAACTTTTTGTACTTCTTTCATTCATTGATCAACTAAAGTATTTCTTCTGTACTCATGGTTTCTTCACAGTTACCTTCTTTGTACCTCTGTTCTTCTTTCCAACTTCTGTGATTGCCCTTTTAAGAGATGTCCATTCCTCTTCAGCTGTATTGCCTACTGAGCTGTTCCTCACTGTGCTGTCTATAGCCTTATAGAACTTAAAAGTGCATCTCATCATCCCTTAGTATATCTGTATCCCACTTTTTTGAGTATTGATTCTTCCTGACTATTCTCTTGAACTTCAGACTACTCATCATCACTATTTCAATAGTGTCTGTACCTGCTCCTGGGTATGCCTTACAGTCCAGTATCTGATTTCCGAATCTCTGTATTGCCATGATGTAATCTACCTGAGATCTTTCCTTATCTGCATGCCTTTTCCAAGTATACCACCACCTCTTGTAATTCTTGAACAGAGTATTTGCTATTACTAGCTGAAATTTATTACAGAACTCAATTGGTCTTTCTCCTCTAACTCTCCATGTCCCAGGCCCATATTCTCCTGTATCCTTTTCTTCTACTCCATCCCCTAAAACTTCATTCCAGTCCCCCATGACTATTTTATTTTCATCTCCCTTAATGTACTGTATTGCTCTTTCAACATCCTCATGTACTTTCTCTGTATTTTCATCTTCAGCTTGTGGCATCAGCACGTACGAGGTGTGGCTAGAAAAAAAAAACGGACTAGTACTGGTGAAACAATAAAACGAATGCAATAAGGCTGAAAGTCGCATGGCCTGTCACGTGACTCTCGCTCCACCTACTGCTCGAGTTTCATCTGCCTCCTGCACCCAGTCTCCCCGTGGCGTCTGTTTTAAGTAGTTGAGTGTACTGTGCATCGGAAAATGTTGAGTGTACAGAAAGAACAGCGTGTTAACATCAAATTTTGTTTCAAACTACGAAAATCTGCAAGTGAAACGTTTGTAATGTTACAACAAGTGTACGGAAATGATTGTTTATCGCGAACACAAGTGTTTGAGTGGTTTAAACGATTTAAAGATGGCCACGAAGACACCAGTGATGACACTCACACTGGCAGACCATTGTCAGCAAAAACTGATGCAAACATTGAAAAAATCGGTAAACTTCTTCGACAAGATCGCCGTTTAACAATCAGAGCAGTGTCTGAGTTAACAGTAGTTGACAAGGAAAGTGTTAGGCAGATTCTTCATGAAAGTTTCAACATGAACAAAGTGTGTTCAAAAATGGTTCCAAAGTGTTTCACAATTGAACAGAAGGAACGCCGAAGAATGATTTGTTCTGACATCCTGGAAAACATTGAAAGTGATCCCACCTTCTTACAAAATGTTATTACTTGCGATGAATCGTGGTTCTTTACTTACGATCCCGAAACTAAACGCCAATCGATGCATTGGAAAACTCCTGGTTCTCCACGACAAAAAAAAGCACGAATGTCAAAATCGAAATTCAAGGCAATGATTGTTTTTTTGACATCAAAGGGATTGTGCACATTGATTGGGTACCAGAGGGACAAACAGTGAATCAGCATTACTACATTAGCGTCCTGGCTACCCTACATGAGCGAGTACGGAGAAAACGGAACGATTTGTGGAGAAAAGAGTCATGGATCCTTCACCAAGACAATGCCCCAGCTCACAGTGTGTTGTCAGTGAAGACGTTTTTGGCAAAACACAACATTCCCATCTTAGATCATCCACCCTACTCACCTGATTTGGCCCCCTGTGACTTTTTTCTTTTCCCTAAAGTCAAGTCAGCTTTGAAAGGAACTAGATTTGAGACTGTTGAAGCAGTAAAAGAAAAAGCGACGGAAGTAATGTATGGACTTACCGAAAATGATCTGCAGCATTGCTATGAACAGTGGAAAATTCCTATGGAGCGGTGTAGAGACCGAGGAGAAGAATACATTGAAGGAGATAACATGAAATTGTAAATAATTGTAAATAAATGTTTTTTCCAGCAGCAGTATGGTTTTTTTCTAGCCGCACCTCGTATACCAGAACTATTGTTGCTGCTGTCAATTTGCTGTCGATTCTGACAAGAACAAACCTATCACTGAACTGTTCACTATTCCACACTCTCTGCCATACCGTCCTATTCATAATGAATCCTACACCTATTATACGATTTTCTGCCACTGTTTATAGTACCTTATACCCACCTGACCAGAAATCCTTGTCTTTCCATTTAACTTCGCTGACCACTAATATATCTAGATTGAGCCTTTGCATTTCCCATTTCAGATTTTCTAGCTTCCCTACCACATTCAAGCTTCTTACATTCCATGCCGTGGGATGCAGGATGTTATCCTTTAATTGATCATTCAATCTTTTTCTCATGGTCACCTCCCCCTTGACAGTCCCATCCTGGAGATCCGAATGGAGGACTAGTCCAGAATATTTTGGCATTGGAGAGATCATGACACTATCTCAGTTACAGGCCACATGTTCTGTGAATTCACACTACATGTATTTAATACAGAGGTTTCCATTGTCTTCTGCATCCTCATGACATTGATCATTGCTGATTCTTTCGCCTTTAGGAGCAGCTTCGTACTCAAGGACAAGAGAGTGCTCTGAAAATCTGTCAACTCCTCTGCCCACTTCGACAAGGCTGAGACAGTATCTATGACGACAGGTCGTACAAGGAATGTCAATTCTTTGGCAAGGCAGACAGGATACAAATTTCAAGATACTCAGCAGTGTGCAACAAATATTCAGTGATGAGGATGAAGAGCTGGAGAACAAATGGAAAAAAATTCAAAGGCATCATTCAATATGCCCTAGACAAGTATGTTCTGAGTAAGGTTTTAAGGGATTGGAAAGATCCACCATTGTTTAATAGCCATGTTAGAAAAGTGCTATGTAAACAAACAGCACTTCATCTCAGATTCAAGAGAAGTAAAATCCTAGCTGACAAACAAAAGCTGAATGAAGCAAAAATGAGCGTAAGGAGAGCAATGAGAGAAGTGTTCAATGATTTAAAAAGTAAGATGTTGTCAACCAACCCGAGTAAAAACCATGAGAGATTTTGGTATGTAAAATCAGTAAGTGGGTCAAAATCATCTACTATTCTCTCAGTGACCACACTGGCACCAAAATGCAAGATAACAAAGAGAAGGCCAAAATACTGAATTCAGTCTTCCAAAGTTGTTTCACCATGGAAGATCATAACACTGTCCATCCTTTCAATCATTGTGCGAACGTTGAAATGAAATGGGAGATATTGAGATAATTGATAGCGGTATTGAAAAGCGGCTACAATTGCTTAGTAGTGGAAAGGCTGCAGGACCAGATGAGACACCTGTGAGATTCTGTAAAGATTATGCAAAAGCACTTACTCCCTTCCTAGCAGCAATTCATCATAGATCGTTTGAACAATGAAAGGTACCTAGCAACTGGAAAAAAGTGCAGCTCATTCCCGTTTAATAAGAAAGGCTGTAAGACAGATCCACATAATTATAGACCTATATCATTGATGTCAATCTGTTGTAGAATTATGGAACATGTTTTACGCAAAAAAATTGACTTCTTGGAAGAAAATCAACATGGATTCCACACAGATCGTGCAAAACTCAGCTGGCTCTGTGTCTCCATGAGATCACAGCGCAGTGGACAATGGCGCTCATGCTGATGTTATGTTCCTTGACTTCAGTAGGGCATTTCATAGCTTTCTGCATTGCCGTTTAATGAAAAGGGGGGGGGGGGAAATTCGAGCTTACGGAGTATCAGAACAGACCAGCCCCTCTGTGGGTCTGGGGGCTAGAATAGGCCCGAGATATTCCTGCCTGTCATATGAGGTGACTAAATGGAGTTTCACACATTTCAGCCTCTATGCGATGGTCCCCTGTAGGGTTTATTTATTTATTGTTCCATTGGACCACATTTAGGAGAAGTCTCCATGGTCATGGAACGAGTCAATACATGAAATTATAACACAGTTGTAGGAACAGATAAAATGAAATATAAGAAATATATTCAGGCGACAAGTCGTTAGTTTAAATAAAGAAAATCAAGACTGTAGCACTGGAATTTGCTTAATTTTGTAGCTATTCCAGGAGCTCCTCGACAGAATAGGAGTAGTGAGCCATGAGGAAACTCGTCAGTTCAGACTTAAAAGCGTTTGGGCCACTGCTAAGATTTTTGAGTTCTTGTGGTAGCTTATTGAAAATGGATGCAGCAGAATACTGCACTCCTTTCTGCACAAGAGTCTAGGAAGTGCATTCCACATGCAGATTTGATTTCTGCCTAGTATTAACTGAGTGAAAGCTGCTAACTCTTGGGAATAAGCTAATATTGCTAACAACAAACGACATTAAAGAAAATACATACTGTGAGGGCAGTGTCAAAATTCCCAGACTATTGAATAGGGGTCGACAAGAGGTTTCCGAACTTACACCATACATAGCTCAAACAGCTCATTTTTGAACCAAAAATACCCTTTTTGAATCAGAAGAATTACCCCACAAAATAATACCATATGATATAAGCGTATGAAAATATGCGAAGTATACTACTTTTCGTGTTGAAATGTCACTTATTTCAGATACTGTTCTAATGGTAAGTAAAGCAGCATTTAGTTTCTGAACAAGATCCTGAACATGGGCTTTCCACAACAGCTTACTATCTATCCGTATGCCTAGGAACTAGAACTGTTCCGTCTCGCTTATAACATGCCCATTCTGTCTGACTAAAATGTCAGTTCTTGTTGAATTGTGAGTTAGAAACTGTAAAAACTGAGTCTTACTGTGATTTAGCATCAAATTATTTTCCACAAGCCACTAACTTATATCATGAACTACATTATTTGATAATGTTTCAATATTACACACAAGATCCTTCACTACCAAGGTGGTGTCATCAGCAAACAGAAATATTTTTGAATCACCTTGTAATACTAGAAGGCATATCATTTATATAAATAAGAAACAGCAGTGGCCCCAGCACCGACCCTTGGGGAACACCCCATTTAACAGTGCCCCATTGGGACTGAACATCATTACCACTCTCAACATTGCGGAGGATTACCTTCTGCTTTCTGTTCTTAAAGTAGGAGGCGAACCAATTGTAAGCTACTCCCCTTACTCCATAATGTTCCAACTTCTGCAGTAATATTTTGTGGTCAACACAGTCAAAAGCCTTCGTTAAATCAAAGAAAACACCTAACGTTCGCAACCTTTTATTTAATCCGTCCAAAACCTCACAGAGAAAAGAGGCTATAGCATTTTCAGTTGTTAAGCCATTTCTAAAACCAAACTGTACATTTGACAGCAAATTATGTAAATTTAAATGCTGCAGTAACCTTGTATATACAACCCTCTCGATAACTTTAGCAAACACCGATGGCATAGAAATAGGTCTATAATTGTCAACATTATCCCTGTCTCCCGTTTTATAAAGTGGCTTCACTACCGAGTACTTTAATCGGTCAGGAAACCGACCACTCCTAAAGGAAAAGTTACAGATATGGCTAAGTACTGAGCTAACATACGTGGAACAATACTTCAGTATTCTGCTAGATACCCCGTCATATCCATGAGAGTTCTTGGTCTTTAGTGATTTAATTATTAACTCAATCTCCCTCTTGTCAGTATCATGGAGGAGCATTTCAGGTAACAGTCTCGGAACACTTTTTTCTAAGAGCGCTATATGATTCCCTGTTGGGACTAGGTTTCTATTTAGTTCACCTGCTATATTCAGAAAGTGATTATTAAGAACTGTACATATATGTGACTTATCAGTAACACGGACATCCCCACTACGCACTGATTCTATATTCTCGACCTGTCCCTGCAGACCAGCCACTTCCTTTACGACTGACCATGTGGTTTTAATGTTATCCTGAGACTTAGCTATTCTATCTGCATACCACATACTTTTTGCCTTCCAAATAACTTTTTTAAGCACCTTACAATACTGTTTGTAATGGGCTGCTGCACTTAGATTTTGACTGTTTCCAACGTTTCGATATAATTGCCACTTTGTTCTACAAGATATTCTTATCCCATTAGTCAGCCACCCAGGCTGCCTGTTTGTGCTAGTACCCTGTTTTGAACATTCTAATGGAAAGCAACTTTCAAAGAGCACGAGAAAAGTCTTGAGGAAAGCATTATATTTATCGTCTACTGTATCAGCACTATAAACATCTTGCCACTCTTGTTCCTTGATAAGGTTTACAAAAGTCTGTACAGCAACTGGATCAGCTTTCCTAAAAAGTTGGTAACTATATTTAACATGCGTTGCAGCACAAAAATCTTTTAGACTTAAAATTTGTGCATCATGATCTGAAAGGCCATTCACCTTTTTGCTAACAGAATGCCCTTCTTATAATGACGAATGAACAAAAATATTGTCTATGGTTGTTCTACTGTTCCCCTGCACTCTCATTGGAAAGAATATGGTTTGCATAAGATTATATGAATTAAGGAGGTCTACCTGCATCCTTTTCCTTGCACCATCACTTATACAATTAATATTAAAGTCACCACATATAACTAACTTCTTGTATTTCCTATAAAGTGAACCAAGAACCTCCTCTAGCTTTAGCAAAAATGTTGTGAAATCTGAGTCTGGGGATCTATAAATAACAGTAGCAAGAAGTTTAGCTCCACTAAATTTAACCACACCTGCACAACATTCAAACACCTTTTCAGTGCAGTACTTTGAAACATCAATTGACTCAAATGAGATACCGTTTTTTACATACATGGCTACTCCCCCACACCGCAAAGAGCTCCTAGAAAAGCTGCCAGCCAACCTGTATACTGGTAAAGGAAGCCTCTGAATTATCTCCTTATTTAAGAAGTGTTCAGATATACCAATAATTTCAGAGTCAACATCTATAAGCAGTTCACTAACTTCATCTCTAATACCTTGTATATTTTGATGAAATATACTAATTCCCTCATTAATCGGATACCCAAGCTTTGTAGAAAGTGGTTTCTTTGTTAGAGAGACTTCCATTAAGCAGAAATACCTACCAGTTGACTTCAATCTAAACAAGGTTTGACCTCCATTCTACAAAATTTTTTCAAAGAGCGAACCAATTGGGGAAGGGCACCTTACAAGGCGTATCGTGTCCATCATGCATTCACATCTTTAGCACACTTTCTTGTCGTCGCATTGCAGTCCTGCCCATTCTCCATCTCATGGGAGAGGACACCTTCCTGCGTGCATTTTCCACAATTCACTATGCAGCATCGATTTCTGCATCGACAATGAACATGGACTTCTTTGCACCTGATAGCCAGCATGGTAGCCAGTCCGTAGTGGTGGGGCCACCATGTACCCTGTTTGTTGTAGTCCCCTGACCACACAGGGATTGCTCTGCTGATGATGCCTGCGCCGTTAACTCCCCATGTATGCCAAGGGGTAGACGCCCAGCCCCCTGGGGCACCAGCTAGGCGGTGCCCATGGGGAGGGCCCCTGGTTGGAGTGGGTGGCATCAGGGCAGATCACACGTGATGAAGTGTAGTCCATCATCTCTTGCTGGTGGTGAAACACCAGCAATCTCTAAGCGATGATGAACTCGATTAAATGCACAGAAGTATGACCCCAAATCATTCCCCTCCCTGGCCACACCATGGGAGGAACATCAGGCTAAAGATGGCAGCGGATCTTATTCGCCCCGGTACCTTGTATGTTCAAGAGCTGATGAGGAAACTTTCATGACGATGAAGCCTCAGTTTTTTGTTGAGCATTTAGAGGACAAGTTCAGGGAGGTGGAGGGCTTAAATGAGATCTGTGTCAGTCTTGATCAAAACAGAGTCCTCTGCCACGTCACGGGAGTTACTCACTTCTGACATGGAGGGGAATGTTTCTGTAGCCATCGCGCCCCATAAGAGCTTAAATATGGTCCAGGGTATCACAGATACCTTCTTTTGCAGTCCAACGATGAGCTGCACGCCAATTTAGAGCAGCGAGGTGTATATTTCATCCAGTGTGTCCACTGGGGTTGGAAGGATAATCAGGTTGCCACCAGTTCCTTCAACTTGGCCTTTGAGGGTGATATGTTGCCCGAGAAGGTCAAGGTGATGGTGTACCGGTGTGATGTAAAGCCCTATATCCCTCACCCAATGCGGTGCCTTAAGTGCTGTAAGTTTGGTCATGTGTCTTCCTGCTGTACTTCCAGCATAACATGCCAAGATTGCGGACGCCCATCACATCCCAATATTCCATGTGCCCCGCCTCCCATCTGTGTCAGCTGCGGAGAGCACCATTTGCCTTGCTCCCCTGACTGCAGGATTCTCCAGAAAGAAAGGAAAATCATGGAGTACAAGACCCTGGACCAACTGACCTACACTGAGACTAAGAGAAAATTTGAACATCTGCTGCCTGTGCGTATGACATCGTCTTATGCTGCCGCTACAACAGTTTTGGCACCATCAGCTCCGCCAACCCAGGTCACCTCTCGGAGCCAGAAGAGTACACCTGCCCCCTTGACAGTGGGGGGCATTTCTGTCCCTGTTGCTCCTGCACCACTTACTTCAGGAGCAACACCCCCTCAACCATCAGGGACATCCGTCCCCATTTCTAAGCTGGAGGAGCGTAAGTCGTCTTCGGGTTCTCTCACTAGGAAGGGTCCCCTGGGACACTCCATTCCCAGGTTTCTTCTAGTGGGAAAGATGACACCCGCCAGTGTCTGAAGAGCCCAAAAGCAGCTGGCTGTAGGGCTTCATGCTCATACCCAGTCCCGGAGACTGAGCCAGTGAAGTCCTCCCAGCCAGGGAAACCCAAGGAGCAGCGAGAGAAATCCAAAATGAAAACTCCCAAGACCAAGGAAACTGTGGTGGCACCCAAACCACTGCTACCTACAAGCTCTGTGGCTGAGGATGGGGTGGAGGTTTTGGTGTCTGCTGAGGACCTAGATCTCGCCAGAACCTCAGACACAATGGATATAGACTGCTCAGGCAATAAATCAGAGGCAGCACATGACTCTGAGGCGTAAACTGCCTCATTAAATGTTCCATGCCTTCCCAGTCTCACGATGTCATCCTCCAGTGGTGGCAGAGCTACGGCAACTGTTGCACTTTACACCTGCTACCTGCATTGCTCTCCAGGAAACATGGTTCCCAGAAATGCAGATTCCTGCCTTCCACAGATATAAGCGATATTACATGAACCATAGCGACTACAATAGTGTCAGGTGGAATTGGCATTTATGTCATAAACTTGGTCTGTAGCTGAAGCTCTGGCTGTCAGAATAAGGATGATGTGGGAAATAACTGTCTGCAATGTATACCTTCCTCCAGGTGGTGCAGTACCCCTGAATGTATTAGTTGCACTGATTGATCAACTCTCTAAACTTCTCCTACTTCTGGGAGATTTTAATGCCCATAACCCCTTGTGGGTTGGTACTACGCTCACTGGCAAGGTCAGAGATCTCAAAACTTTACTGTTGCAATTCGACCTCCTCCTCTTACATACTGGGTCCACCACACATTTCATTGTGGCTCATGGTAGTTACTCGGCCATTGATTTATCAATTTGCAGCCCAGGACTTCTCCCAGCTATCCACTGGAGAGCACATGATGGCCTGTGTGGTAGTAGTTGTTAGTTGGTCTATGGAGGAACGTGTCAGTGGAGTGGTGATAAGAAAAAATTGTTCCTAGCAATTAATTTCAGTTTGAAAAAGGTTTTTTGTCCCTATCAGGTGGACTTTTTATGTGCAATTTTAAACCCTGGACATTAGTTTTATTTGTAAATTTATTTCCTACGGAGATTGTATAATTTCACGGGATGTAACACTCACTACTCTAACAGTCTGTTTATGTGTACTATTTAAATGAACCACACAAAATTGTATTCTTTTGTGTGATGAATAGTCAAATGCTGCAGGCTTTGTTTAGTGCAGTAAAATAAACTAGAAGCATTTAGACAACACTTATTTAATTGTAAAAATAAATGTTATGTAGCATAAATTAAAAATTTCAAATCATTTTTGCCTTGATCACAGTTTAAACATCGGGCTCCCAGAGACCCCTCCTTGTGGTATGAAATGGAAAAAATTTCCCATGCTTCATGACAGAGCATATGGGAACAATGCAGGAGACCTGCACCGCCATACTAGGCAGGGTCCTAATGGAGGTGGTTTGCCATTGCCTTCCTCCAACTGTAATGGGGAGATGATGATGATGATGATGATGATGATGATGATGATGATGATGATGATGATGGGGACACAACAACACCCAAACATCTCGGGGCAGGTGAAAAATCCCTGACCCCGCCGGGAATCAAACCTGGGACCCAATGCTTGGGAAGCGAGAATGCTACAGCGAGACCATGAGCTGTGGAGCTCGTGGCATACGTTACAGAAAAGTCACCTCTTGAGTTACGGTTTAAATGACTTCCATCTGTAGATACACTACCAAATACAGCAGCGGCCTCGTTTGTACTGTGCGTACAGTTACAATGCAGTGAGGCCAGTACACTGATGCTAGCAGTCAAATATGTGTTGTTATGGGTGAATACTATCGATGGCCACTTGGAGGGGTGTGTCACCATGTTTTAAGTATGTTTGTAGTTGGCTGTAGGTGTATGAACTTGCAATAGTTCCCATGTCAGTAGTAAGAGGTTGGCTGTCATCAGTATGCTCTGATGACTGACTGTGCCCTCTGGGAAGCTCTTCATAACTGTATTACGCTGTAAAAAATCATTTACACACATCTTTGTCAAATTACTTTGAAAAAATTACTTCACTACAGTCTTGACACTATCGTATAACATTTCATTGTAGTTTCTTTGGAAAGGATGTTGAATAGTTAACTGTCTACTCAGCAGAATTTAATGTAATGCTGGTGGTGAGCATTGCTTGAAAACTGAGAAACCAAAATGAAGGAGAGTTAAGGCCTAGATAGCAACAAGCTCAGTGTGCTGACCAGAATTTGCTTAGTGAGCTACAGTGCGAGAACAGAAAGATTAGGGAATGGTTCAAGAATGGACAAACCAACATTTCAATTTGTCTTTGTGACAGTAATCTCACATTTTTGCTGGTAAGTAGTGTGGGATAGGGTAAGGATGACCTGCTAACATGGAAAACACCAAGGAACGCACAGCCACATAGTTTGTCGATTGCAAACATAATTTGATATCTAGTGGGGTTATACAATGTGATGTCCAGTCAGAGCTGGGTGCCTGGTGTGGCGGCTAGAGTCTCGCAATCTACTAACCACTGCACAATGTGAATTTCCAACACACCATCCTACAGTTGACCATCTCATAACCTTGTCAACCCGTGTCACTTCTGCGGAAATAACACTGTACGTGCATTTTTTGACCCGGAGAAAATGTAAAATACTTGCTTGAAGACTGGTATACTCCGTACTCTCTACACATGGGGCTTCTGAGGCTGCCTGCACCATTCCCTTCAGGAATTTTTAAAAGACAACTTTCAAGGTACATAAGGGTTTTGCTTGTCAACCCCATTTATCCAGGAAAATGCTGTGCCTCAGGGATCCGTCCTGAGTGTTGTCATCCTTGCTGTCACCTTTGATACTGTTATGGCCTGTATCTCGCAGGGCATATCGGGCTCCCTTTTCATTGACGATTTTTCGATCTATTGCATTCTCCCACAGACTGGTCTCATTGAGCAGCGTCTTCAGTGATTGTCTTTACTCACGGAGCATTGACAAATGCTTTTGTTTTTTCACTGACAAAACGGTTTGTAGGAATTTCTGGCAGTGCAATGGGTTTCTTCCACTGTCTTTACATCTTGAGCCTGTTGCTCTTCTGTCTGCTGAAACTGTGAAATTCCTGGGGCTCATGCTTGATAGGAAATTTTCTTAGTCCTCCCACATCTTACTTGGCTGCCTCCTACACCCTGTCCCTCAATGTCCCATCAACAGCACTTCCTGGGGAGTGGATTGGACCTTCCTCCTCCAGTCCAACAGATCCCTTGTCCATTCAAAACTAGGCTATTGGTGTTCTTTTTATGCATCCATCTTGCACCATCATGGCATCTGTTTGGCTACTGAAGCATTTTACGCTAGCCCAATTGAGAGTATGAATGCAGAAGCTGCTGAATTACCACAGTCATACTGGTGTGATGTTCTCCTCAACAGGTGCACATGATGTTTGTCTGCCATGCCTGGCTACCCATCCTCTACCCTCTTTTTTGATGATTCTTTTCACCACCAGTGTTAGGTGCATCCTTCTTCTGTTACTTCCCTTTTGGCTGCTGCTCCAGCTGCTTAAATACATGCTACCTGACACTTTACCAACCTCGGCTTCTTGCGGCAGCCTGTGTTCACTCCAGACTTCATAAGAACACTAATCCAGATTTGATCTATTGCATAAGTTTCTCAACCTTCGCACAGAACGTAGCAATAGTACATTTGTGTACACTGATGGCAGTAAGACTGATTGTGGTATCACGTGTGCCTTTGTCATTTGCATTGACACAGCTAAGTATTTACAGCAGAGCTCTTTGTTCTGTATCAAGCCACGCATTACATTTGGCAACACAGGCTTTTCAATTGTTATCTGCTCCAGTTCTCTCATATCCCTTCAGATCCCCTGTGCTGCACAAGGTCCATCCCTTAGTGCAACTTGTTCAAGAAAGCTTCCACTTGCTCACTCTTTATGGAGCTACTGTGATGTTTATGTGGGTACCTGGTCATGTCGGTCTGATCAGAAACGCAGCTTCTCTTGTTGCTGCCAAGGCAACAGACTACCTCAGCCTGTTAGTTCTTCCATACCGTCTGATGAGCTCTGTGTTGCCATCAGTCCGCAGGTGGTACCCTTGGGCATCACCACTGGTCCCCCCTTCATGGGAACAAGCTCCAGCAAAGTCCATCTGCTTGTCATCAGCCTTTGACAGTTTGGCATTTCCTGACAGAATTCCCTTTTTTCAACCACTTATCTTCTCATTTATGTTTGCTGCCTGAGTTATTACCCATTTTAGCGAAAGCTCCACAGGCGGTTGATCCTGTCTTACCTTTAATCTATCGTAGCAATACAGCAAATGACATTTAATATTTAGTTCAGGACCTCTGTTGTCTCTATGGAAAATTTTATGCAACTTTCTCCACAAGGAATTTTTCAGTTTTAACTGTCTCTCTTCTGTAGATTCGACTTAACGTGCACTTACTTTTAACTTCTTTTTTGTCTTAGTTTTCAGATGCTCTGACATGGGTACATATGACCTTAGTTGTTCTTATGCCCTAGAATAAAACAAATAAAACAATCAAAGTGTTAAGAACATACTTGATGGGGTTTCTAAAAACAAATTCAAATTGAATTTAATGAAGATTTCAGATGTGGAAACCTTTTGCAGCTTTGACTGGGCTCCCTTTATGAGTGCTGACAGGAAATGCACAATTGGGTTCTTTAGAAGTGAAGCAGTGTTTCTTCATGTATAAGGAACTATTGAACTCAGTGTCCATTACTTGAAGTGAAAACTGAAGTGATTTGTGTAATCTGATATAACAGAACCCTGGACATGGGACAAAAATAGTTAATGTAGCTGATGTAAATCAAATAAAGTAATTCCATTGGCACCTTTTGATCTGTATTTTCAGAACCTTCTTGCCCCTTTGTGGCCATAACTTATGGCTTAAAATCCTTTTACTATAACCATATTTTAGGGGAAGAGTAAAGGAAAAAATATGTGAATGATGTACTTGGCTAAATGACATACATAGATAATTTAAAAGTAAAATAGTTCATAAACTGCAATAAGATATTTGTTCTATTACATTGTAGTGGTAAAATTGAGCAAATTGGAATATATTTTGCAATAAATATTTAATTATCAGTCCTTTGCCTTTTAACAACGACAGTATTGCTGAACAGCCTTGAATTCTCTGCATAACAGTTACTCTTGTCACATGCACTGAAGACTAAGTTTATTATAAATCAGCATTGTACTGTAAGTGACAGTTGCATGGCATTAGATTGTTAGCCATCTGCCTCCGGGCCACCCCTCTTACAGACTTTCAGGAAAACCAAGCAGATCTATGCTGATCCATCTTACTTCTTCATCACAATTGGACTTGTAGCAATATAACTGATTTTAATTCTGAATATTGTCTTTTTAATGAATAATATAAGATGATTTGAATTACTAGCACATTAGTAAATCCACAAAACATTAATTCTTACTGCAAAAATGTGTTTAGTTCGTATAAGTTGTTAAGCTTGGATATATTCATTCAATGGTGTCATGTTTCTCTAACTAAGACTCAAGAAATTGAAATTCCTTTTCAAACTTAGTGAAGAGGCAGGACATTGAAAGACAGTAAGTACCATCATATAAAATCAGTGTCTCTGACAGGATTTAGATCTTGTTTTCCTGTCAGCTCTCTCACACTACCAGTTTGTTGTTTTACTCCTCCATTTGGCCTCCTGTCTCTCTTCTGCATTCAGATTCTCATCTGAGATCATGAAAACTTTGTACTGCCTGTCCCAATTTGTCATTGGCATTGACTGAATTTTTAAAGATGATTTCAATATTTCATTTATATTTACTGATTTAGCCTATATGACGACTGCAGGGTTGTCTTACTGACCTCCAAAGTGGGAGACAGTGCGACTTTCTTCCAAGGTTGTCTTCAGTGTGGCTATTGTGTGAGGATGAACACTGTGAGCAGCAACATACCTTCCAGCAGCAGGTCAAACATGTTCTTTTATGCAGTTCATGTTGATGCTCAAGCTAACTGACTATGTGCTAGATTGCCATGTGAAATGTATATTTACGTGATGAGCCTCATATGGTTGAATTTTGTTGCAAGAAGAATGAAATAGTCACCTACTGCTCCAGTGTAAACTTAGAGGTGGACTGTGGTGTGTCTTCCAAAATGTGGAGTTTCAATGGAGTAGTTAAAACACTGTAGGATAGAAGAGCTCATGTCAAAGAATTGGATAAGTAGTTCACTGTGACTTTTCATATTAGAGCACAGCATTACACATACACCTAAAATTAACTAGCTTGTCCCCAAGTTGACCTGGAAAGGAAAGTTGCTACTCACCATTAAACAGAGATGCTGAGTTGGAGATAGGCACAACAAAAAGACTGTCAAAAATATAACTGGTTATAGTAGTTACAGGCACTCCTTTTAGGGTATGCAGTACTGTAGTCCAATGTAACACAAATGAATATTGACAAATACTTAACACAGGTTTGTGTATGCTTTTACTTCCAGTTCCAAGAACATCTACCAGCCAGTGCAAGCAGCTGCTTTTTATGCCGTGAAGTGGTGGGAATTACAGGGACTCCCATGACTGCCCTCACCAACACCAGCAGAATTAGCTTCAGCCAGAGGCTGGCTGAAATTATACATATGAGGAACGTAGAAATTGACAGAAAAGGAATGCTCTGTGAAGCATGCTGTTCTGAAATTAATGAGATAGATGAGAAGGAAATGCGAGTAAAGCAGCTTAAGAAATTAATTATACTTCGTGTGCTCGCCAGGGACCCTGATTATGGTAAGCACTGCAGATGTTCCACAAATGAGTCACATTATCTGATTTTTAGTGTTTATGGTAATTTTGTCTTGAAACAAATTATTGTGATTTCAGCACATGGGAAAGGGTGGGGAGGGGAATGGTGTGATCATTCTAGTTCAGAGTGGTTTATGGCGGTTATGGAACACTGAGAACCCTGCTATTTTGGTGGAACACCTTGCTTATTTTGAAGGTTAATAAATGTAAAAGACTGAGAATCCTGTTTTATTCAGTGATTACTTCAATTTTCAATTATAACAAACAACATAGAGATCAGAACAAAACAAAAAATCCTTTTGCAGTTTTCCAAAAAGTTTTATTGTTCTGGTATCCTGGTTGGAGACAGTAAGAAAATTATGAAACATGTCCAGTGAAATGTTCTAAACAGCATTACTCTCCTTTGATTTTCATAGCATTTACTCGTGTGCTCCTAAATCCAGAAATTTAGGTGTAAAGAAAACAAAGTTCACAAGAGATGGCATGCAGTATGGCATCTGAACTACAGAATTCTATATACTGTGCACCTAAATGTGTTAATCATTGGCCTAGTTTTTTGCAACCTTCATCAGAAACAGCTTTGAGGACTCGTGTCTTTGGCACACATTGCAACACACTTCTGTGCTATACAGTTGTTTATTACTTCCGCTATCTCTGAAGGAGCTGTGTCAGTGTGGGTTTTATCACAAATGTGTTGCTTTAAATGAGTGGTTCCTGACTGGAAACAAAATAATGCAGAGCTGTATATGTGGAATACGTACCTACTAGACGTGATGTTTCCATCGCTAACCAATCAAATTGTACTCTATACTTCACTGATTAGATCCCCCCTATTTACTTCCTCAATGTGTATGCATTGATTCCAGTCTTACTGCTCACTGCATTGGCTGTCCCATGTTGCAGGATTATTTACACATACATGAGAAGACATTGCTGGATGTAGCCAAGCATTATAGACATATTGAATGTCTTCGGAGTGAAACATTATCGAGGCCTGATGAAAGAAATTTGACTTCTACTGCAATAGCACATTGAAACAACTGAATAGTGACACATGAAAATTTCTTTTGCACTCTGGGTATCAGTCTGTTTCTTTCCTAACCCAAATCTCCACAGTAGTGTACCCTGTATATTAGCCTTCTTTGCTTGCGGGTCTACTATATTTCTGTGGGATATCTGACATTGCAGTGCATTTGGACTGAAAGGCCAATATTACATCAGGCATGAATATTTATAAAAGTGTGGTGTCTGTTCCTTTGGATGTCTATTTGTTAATTAATTAATTAATTTATTTATTTATTTATTTAGCGTCCAATAGATCACACACGTGATACAGGATTTGTCATTTGATTACACGTAACTCATAACAACACATACACAAAATAAATGGACGAACATATACAAACAGCCAAACAAATTACATACACATAGTACATAAGTAGTGTACAAGAACTTATTACACAAAAACAAAAGTACGTGCTCATGATAAACAATCACAGACCATGAACTACGCCTTGTACACAAAATGTATTACAGATGATTAACAGATTTTTCATAAGTACCATAATTATGAAGTTGAAAACACAATTAAATTAGTTTAAATTTTTTAAAAAGTAAGTACAGGTTTCAATCCACAGTCTGAGACAGGTCTTTGCTTACTCTAGTAGCATTTTTCCATCAAGTATTTTGTTTTACTTAATGCTTTAATTATTTTTACCTTTCAATTCTTTAATTGCCTAACATGTTTCTGACTTCTAGTTTTTGCTACATAGGGAATGTGGAAGTCTTTACAATGCCTTGTATTGTGATCATGGTAGCTTGAGTTGATTTGGAGATCGCAGTTATTTTTACTGACCATTTCCAGGCATTTAAAGATATATATCAATGGTATTGTCAGTATCTTCAGTTGTCTGAATAAGGGTCTACAGTGAGTTTGTGGTGGGCTGTGTGTCATGATACGAATAGCTCTTTTTTGCATAATAAAAATGTCATTTAGTGTTGACCTGGTTTTCTCCCCAAAAGCTTGTGCCACAGCTAGCAACTGATCGGAAGTAACTAAAGTACACCACTCTAATATATTCCTTGCTACATACCTTGGATATTATTCTTAAGGCAAAACATGCTGAGCCAAGTTACTGAGTAATATAAAAACTGTATTCATTCCAGTTAAAATCTTGGTCAATTCGCATTCCCAGAAACTTCGTGGTGCACATTTTTTCTATTTCTTTGCTATCCAGCATAAGGCACATATTTTCCCCTTGTCACTTTCTCCCTTACTGTATAAAGTTCGTTTTCTTTCTATTTAATGTCAGCTTATTTTAATATAACCATGACTGTATGTATGAGCATTTTTTCTGCTGTAGTACACAGTGATTCTTTTTTATCACTAATTATGATACTCGTGTCATCTGCAAATAGTAGAATTTTGGCTGAACTGTCTGGAGCCTGCATATCATTGATATAAACTAGAAATAACAATGGGCCCAGAATGCTGCCCTGAGAAACAACTATTTAAATTTGTTTTGGTTCAGATATGGGTTTAAAATTGTGAAGATTCTTGGATGACCTCAGCTCAACAACTTGTGACCTGTTTTGCAGATAGGATTCAAACCAATTTTTAACGGTACCCCTGATGCATATTGCTTCAAGTTTCCCTAGTAATATTACATTGTTCACAGTATTGAAGGCTTTGGCTAAATCTAGATTAATTCCAACAACCTGTTTATTTGACTCAAAATTTCTTACTATTTCTGTGCAATATGGCTGTTTCTGTACTGTGCCATGTTGACTGTTACTTATTAGTTTATGTTTTTCTAGATATTTTGTAACCCTGATTTTCATAAATTCCTCAAGTATTTTGGAGAAGTATGGGAGGAGAGATATAGGTTGGTAATTTTCTATTTTATGTCTGTCGCCATTTTTGTGTAGAGGTATCACTTTAGAGATTTTATTTTATCCGGAAATATCTCTTCACTAAGGGACAAGTTTGCTATGTGCACTATAGGTTCGACAACACGTGGAGCAATTTTTTAATTATTGATACAGGTACATCATCCAAACCAGAGGACAATTTGGATTTCAAGCATTTAATGACTTTTAGAACTTAATGCTCGTCTGATGGGATTGCCATCATGCTGGTATTTACCATTGGAGACATCACTGTTAATTGTTGCTTAAAGTAAGGGGAATATTAACAAAATAATTGTTTACATTATTTGCCATGGCTTTTTTTCTATGGGGATATTTTCATTATTTTTAAGATGGATTTCCTGTTCTCTAGTTTGACACAATTTATTTTCATTTTTCTTTTTTTACAACATTATTCTGGACTTGTTACTAGCCTGCCTTATTAATCTATCATTACTTAATAATTTTGCTTTTGATATTACTTTGCGGTAAGTCTGTTTGTATGTTCTCACATACTCAACAAACTGCTGATCATGACATGTTTTTAACTTTAAACTTAGTAATTTCGTGGTTTCACTTGACGTTTTAATTCCGGGTGTACTCCAGGTCCCTTTGGATCCAGATGATCTGTAACTCAAAAGCTTTTTTGGGAAGCACATTTCAAAGTATGCCATAAAAGTGGAAGCAAATGTATTGTAAGCATCTTTTGTGTTTGTTTGTGCCAAGACCTCTGGCCAAACTGCATTTTTAACATTATTTTTGAACTGATTACAATTTTCAGTAGAGAAAAATCGTTTGTACTCCTTTTTATTTTCCCCTCCTTGGGAGTTGCAGTGAGATTAAAGGTTAGTGCATTATGATCTGATAATCCTATATTCACATTTGTAACTGCAACTTCATGTGTGACCACATTTGAGAGGATGTTATTTATTAGGCTTTCACTGGAATCTGTTGTTCTAGTGGGAGCTGATACGTGGGGAAACAAGTTGAAGCTTTTAGTATGTCTAAAAACTTGTATTTTACTGAACTCTGGACCAATAGATTAATATTAAAGTCACCACAAAGAATTATGGCAGAGTTCTCATTTGAGAAAAATGTCTAGCATTTCTTCCAAATTCTTAAGAGAGACTTCAGTATCTCCAGATGGTGATCTGCAAATTGCTGCAACAATTACTTTCTTTTCTATGATTAATGGTTTAGCCTCATATCTTAACTTAAATTTAAGCTTGGGATTTAGATAAATGCATACACCACCACCTTTGACATTTTGCCTATAGTACTGACTGGCAAGTTTATAATATGTGTGACCAAAAGGACTTAAACTATATCTGTACATTGTATAAGGCTCAGTCACAACTTCTGTGCATGTCTATGACAGGTGGGGTGGGCAGCCTATCAAGTTAGGCTGTGGTCTCCTGATCTCACATTTTGTGCTCGCTTACTCAGTTGTGCAGGACTCTGACACTTGTCTCACTCCTCTGTCAACACAGCTTCCCTTTCATGTCGTTTGTCCCCTAACACTGCAGTCAGGTGTCATGTGGTGTAATTATTTAATACAATGATGTATTATATTCTGTACCTTATCTTCTATACTTCTTCTCAAACTCTGTTATAATTACTTTAAAATTCAAAATTGATGCCTTTGACGCATCACATTTATATAAATAACTTACTATGTCACTTTTGACTTAACAAATTATTTATTCCCTTCATCATCACACTCATGAACTACACTAAAAGATCACCTTCATTCAGTATAAAAGAGACACTCACAATAATTTTGAAGGTTCCTCTTCTGTGTCTCACAACATACATCAGTTGTTGAAATAACTCCTTCGGCAGCCTATTGCTTTACAGGACAGTGTGGTGACCCCACAGAATACTTATTTTAACACATGTAGTTTGGCACCCAAAGCTGCTGCGATAGCTGTACAGTGCTGAAGGTGCATATTGTCCCCTGATGTAAGTCACCACACACAAAATAGAAATAACACTAATGAACAATATCTGTACGTTTATGTTTGACATGTTGTTTTCTATTGCTCTTTTCATAATGTGTACACAAAACTTCTTTCAAAATGGCATTCATTGATAAGAAGTCATTGATATGTGCATCTCTCCTCTGGAGTGGTACATACAAGCACAGTCTGTGAACATGGTGCCCAGTGAACACAGTCCAAAGTTTTTTAAATTTTTTTTCCTATATGCCATGAATGTGGATTTCTTTTTGTAACTATGGCTTCTGAGATTGGTTATAGCCTCAGTACATCATTGTCCATGATAAAATACGCAAATTTACCCTCAATCGCAGCCATAATTTAAGAGCATGTCACTAAAGTGAACATAAAGTACTTGAAAGATGTTTTCTCTCTGTGTGTACAATAGTATCCAGTGCAGAACAACAGCGGCTACGGTCACCAGAGGCTGGACCCAGTACTGCAGGTGCAGCGAAGTCACCTGGTGAGTAAGAGTAAGAGCCCACTGTGGCAGGCTTACATTCCTGCTCTGTACACTAGAGAATCAAATGTATCTGGACACCTATTAGTGGACATTAAGATTTTGTGTTCTCCTTTGAGGACTTGAACTCTTCTGGGGACACTTTGACATTTCGAAATCTCTGTGGGTGGATGCCATCCCATTCTTCCTAGATAGCTGATACCAGACAAGGTAGAAATATTGGACACAGGGTATGGAGTGAAAATGCCATTTATAACTAATCCCTAAGACGATCCATTGCTTTCAGGTTGGAACATCGGCAGGCAAGCCTTCTTCAGGAATGCCACTGGTTATAAGCCTTTGCCTAACAATGCTGATCCATGAGAGGTACAAGTGTTGAGCTGATCAAATCGGTCGTTGTCTGTGAATTGTTCCTCTGCTGTGTATTGTACACAATACTGTCAAATATGTACTTACCCTTCTGCATTTATCATATCCTGAAGTACAATAAGGGGAGAACAAGTTAAAGAGGAGAAATTGCATATTGTTACACTGCCTGCTCTGCACTGCATTGTTGGCAGTAGAGTTAATGGCGGATAATGTTCACTGAGTAGTCACTCTATTCAAATTCTTCCGTCAGATACCCACGGAGTATAGCACTGTTTGTCACTCCAAATCTCGTTTCCACTCATCCACTCAACAGCAGTCATGGGTTTTTATGCTACAGTCAGTGTGACTTTATGTTGAACAGAAATGTTGTTTCCAGAAGCTGCTCAGCCACTGTAACCAGTTTTTCTAACTCCCTGTACACAGCCATTTCCTTAGCGGGCTCCTAGCTGCACTTCAAAACTGAAGAGTGACTGCAGCAGCTAACTGCAAGCTGGTTTTTACTATTTCCTACCACAATGATAGAAGCACTTGTCCATCAGCATACTGTGTGTGCCTGGACTTCATGTAGCATTGGTTGTTCCTTCACATTTTCACTTAACTGTCACATCGCTGACAGCTGACTTGGGCAAGTTTGGAAGGGCTGAAATTCATCCCTGTGTTAATTATTCAGGTGTAATGCAAAGAAAAGTCCATGTTCAGTGTACTCAGATCCCTGACTGATGAATTCTGCTTACAAAACAGTATTACCTGCCACTTCTTATAATATACATGATGGCAGTATCTGTTCCCGTAAGAACAATTACCCTAGATGACCATGCAGCTTTGCTAGAAATGAAATGATAATTAAATGGACACCCTAGCTGAAAACAGGCGGTCATGTACTTCATTGGGGACATGTTGAAAATGTGTGTCCCGACCTGGACTCATTCCCGGGATCGTCTGTTTACATGGCAGACGCTCTATCCATCTGAGCCACCGCGGGCACGGAGGATAGTGCGTCTGCAGGGACTTATCCCTTGCACACTCCCCGTGAGATCCACATTCCCAACATATCCACACCACTACATTCGTAGTGTGCCTAACAGATGTTTGCTGATCATACTCATTACTTGTGGCAGATTAATCTACCAAGTCCCGTTCGAGTTTGGGCATATCGTGTGCGTTCGCACAAGAAGGTCAATGTCCGGGAAGCCGTATTTTAACTATATATGATGGTAGTATCTGTTCTTGAAAGAACAATTACCTTGGATGACCATGCAGCTTTGCTAGAAATGAAATGGTAATTAAATGGATCGAGCGTCTGCCATGTAAGCAGAAGATCCCGGGTTCGAGTCCCGGTCGGGCCACGCATTTTCAACATTTCCCCAACGAAGTACATCACCGCCTGTTCGCAGCTAGGGTGTCCATTTAATTATCATTTCACTTCCTATAATAGTAGATCCACCTCTCATTGAATTAAAATGCTCAGTTGCACGTTACATAAGGGTGCCCAGGTATTTTGATTGGATAGTGGGTTTATAGTTCTTATCTATGTGATTTCTGCAACCCCTTAGTCAGTCCACCATTCACAATTGAATTAGAATCCAGAAATCACAATATATTTTAATATATTTATGTTTTTGAATATTGAGGACTTTGATTTGGGGCGAGTATTTACTGACTTACAGAAATACAAAGTTTACCTATATAGCTGTGGAAACGTGTGTGCTGAGAATTACAGGGAGGGAAAAGGAAACAGAAAAATGGACAGGGAACAGGCAGGAGTAGGAGACGTAGTGGGGAGGTAGTGGGGATGAGTGATAAATGTAGTGATGGAGTGAGTGACAGATAGGATAAGACAATTACATGCTCCTATCCTAGGGAGGTGAGTGGGGGGAACATTGAGGTGACAGTCTGGTGAGAGGCATTGAGTGGATATCGGGCTACATGGACTACAAGCTGCAATGCCTGTAGCTTGAGACCAGAATACCAGGAGAAGCCAGGGAAGAGGCTTAATCAAACAGTGGTACTCGAATGAATGAATGAATGAATGAATGATGTGAGTAGAAGAAACAGAGGATGATTTGTATTTCAAAACTGAACCTTTTTGTACAACCTATTAGGGTAGTAACTTAAATGGAAATATTTGGGTGTGAATCTAGTTTATAAATGGTCATAGCTGATGCGTTCAGTACTACCATAAGTTATTTGATACTAACATTTTCAGGGGCTCCCTTAACCTTTCTGTGGTCAATCAGACATAAAGGTCCTGCCAAAATGTTTGTTTCAGAATCTGCATAACCATAGGAATGTCCCATTTCATTGTGTACTGTGATCTGTTGTTCAGTTTATGTACAATTAGAACCCAGAAGCTGACAGGTGATGCTAGAATGTGTTTTTTTCTTTGTTGGTACAGAAGTGAGTACAGTATGTTTTATAGAAGGAGCTTCCTATCTTTGGCTTAATTGTGGATGGCAAAGACAGTGTAGATATTATTTATCTTTGTTACATTATTTGCTAGGTATATACTATTTGACATATATTTTCACTGATAACTCATTCTTGAAGAAAACTGATGTCTGTGCCTTGTAACTAAAATTAATGCATGTCTTTATTAATGAAAATCATATCAAAATCGTAACTGTAGTTGGAAATCTACCACCACAAATGTACAGATACTGTTCTCTTGATGTACTGTTTTTCTTCTTTCTCATGAGATAGTGTACTGGAGACATTTGTTTTCTTTTCCTTATTTTGTGTTGAATGTCTCTGTAGTTTCTTGGAATTAATTGTTTACAATTATTTATGGAGCTGTCTTTTGAATTATGGATAGGGTGGTTATGAAGAATCCAGTCAGCAGAAATAAGGTTTCTATGATCTACTTTATAACATATGAAAGCTGATCACCTCTGAAATGAAGGTGCTGGGAGTGTATAGTAGAGTGAAAACAACTGAAGCATGTGGGATGAATGTGTCAATGCTTTTGGAGAGAATGGCTGATAATACAGTATCACTTCCTCTTCACTAGATTTGTCTCTGGTGCCAGTACCTTTGTTCATAAAATACACTCCTGGAAATTGAAATAAGAACACCGTGAATTCATTGTCCCAGGAAGGGGGAACTTTATTGACACATTCCTGGGGTCAGATACATCACATGATCACACTGACAGAACCACAGGCACATACACAGGCAACAGAGCATGCACAATGTCGGCACTAGTACAGTGTATATCCACCATTCGCAGCAATGCAGGCTGCTATTCTCCCATGGAGATGATCGTAGAGATGCTGGATGTAGTCCTGTGGAACGGCTTGCCATGCCATTTCCAGCTGGCGCCTCAGTTGGACCCGCGTTCGTGCTGGACGTGCAGACCACGTGAGACGACGCTTCATCCAGTCCCAAACATGCTCAATGGGGAACAGATCCGGAGATCTTGCTGGCCAGGGTAGTTGACTTACACCTTCTAGAGCACGTTGGGTGGCACGGGATACATGCGGACGTGCATTGTCCTGTTGGAACAGCAAGTTCCCTTGCCAGTCTAGGAATGGTAGAACGATGGGTTCGATGACGGTTTGGATGTACCGTGCACTATTCAGTGTCCCCTCGACGATCACCAGTGGTGTACCGCCAGTGTAGGAGATTGCTCCCCACACCATGATGCCGGGTGTTGGCCCTGTGTGCCTCGGTCGTATGCAGTCCTGATTGTGGCGCTCGCCTGCACGGCGCCAAACACGCATACGACCATCATTGGCACCAAGGCAGAAGCGACTCACATCGCTGAAGACGACACGTCTCCATTCGTCCCTCCATTCACACCTGTCGCGGCACCACTGGAGGCGGGCTGCACGATGTTGGGGCATGAGCGGAAGACGGCCTAACGGTGTGCGGGACCGTAGCACAGCTTCATGCAGACGGTTGCGAATGGTCCTCGCCGATACCCCAGGAGCAACAGTGTCTCTAATTTGCTGGGAAGTGGCGGTGCGGTCCCCTACGGCACTGCATAGGATCCTACGGTCTTGGCGTGTATCCGTGCGTCGCTGCGGTCCGGTCCCAGGTCGACGGGCACGTGCATCTTCCGCCGACCACTGGCGACAACATCAATGTACTGTGGAGACCTCACGCCCCACGTGTTGAGCAATTCGGTGATACGTCCACCCGGCCTCCCGCATGCCCACTATACGCCCTCGCTCAAAGTCCATCAACTGCACATACGGTTCACGTCCACGCTGTCGCGGCATGCTACCAGTGTTAAAGACTGCGATGGAGCTCCGTATGCCACGGCAAACTGGCTGACACTGACGGCGGCGGCGGCGGTGCACAAATGCTGCGACGGTAAACACCGCGGTTCCTGGTGTGTCCGCTGTGCTGTGCGTGTGATCATTGCTTGTACCTCTCGCAGTGTCTGGAGGAAGTATGGTGAGTCTGACACACCGGTGTCGATGTGTTCTTTTTTCCATGTCCAGGAGTGTATTTCCCATCAAGACTTTCACTACAGTTTGATCCCAGACCAATCTGTTCGTCTTTCTGCCTCACCTCTCTACAGGGAGTCCAGCAGGGAGCTGCCTTGCCCCATCTGCCACCCACACTCGTGGTCATATGTCCCACCTAATGTGGATGATCCATGCACAAGGAGAGAGATGTGCTCAGGTAGCCATGAACATTAGAACATCATTGCAACACAGAAGGCACATGATAATGTTGGGCAAGTGAAACAGCTTCCTAGTGCAAGCAACATAAAAATACTCCTGATATGCTGTAAGGTTGTCACTAATATGAGCTAAGCTGAGCACTGCAAGCTGCACTGATGATGTCCTAGATTCCAATGTTGCTGTGCTCAGAGGAAAAGTTTTGACTGTAACAGCAGCCAAAAGTATGAACTGTCATCCCCATGGAGGAGATGGCAGTGTCAACCATGAGGCACACACCTGGAAGAAAAATACAGAAATTGGGCCAAGACATCAGTAAGGAGGTATGATGATGTGGAATGGTGCAGGCAGAAAGATACCAGGATGAAAGAAAGAAGTGCCACAAGGCATTTGAACACGGAGCAAAACCATTCAACCACTATGCAGAAGCACTTGAACACAGAGATGAAGGCTACCTAATGGATCACAAGACACTGGTAAAAAGCTTCCAGAGACAAAAAAGGAATTATAAAAGCACAAGAAGAGAGATGTTCCTGAGTGGGCAAGAGGAAGAGTGTTTCATTGTGGCACAGATGGTACATGCCAACATGAAGCAAATGAAACAACTTTCTGATGAAGGCAAGGAAGAGAATGCCATGATGCATGAAAAGATTGCTACTAATATGAAAACTATTCTTGAAGCTTCCAGTTGAGCACTCTGTCTGTAACAACTGACAAACACTGCTGTAGGTTGCACTGGCAATGCCAATATTGTGGGCTGCATTCTTATTAATATAGTCATGCATTCCAAAGTAGATAGTTGATGTCGAGTCTGGAACTTGGGTTGGCTAGTGAGCCACTGCACATTCCCCTACAAAGGCTATGTAGTGGAGAAATACTGTTAAGTTGTCCAGTGTCGCATGGCTCCAGGGTGGAAACCATGCAGTGGCTGTCATTGGCAAGATCCGCTGCACTGAGGGTGAGTTTCAGTTTCAAGCCTGTTAAGATGCCAGCAACTGACATACCTCTGTTGTGTGGCATAAGGCAGAATTGTAAAACACCAGCCAGATGCTACTCCACCCACTTCCACCTCATTCCTATTATGTCTCCTAATCCATCCTGTTCCCATACGCATCAGATTTTCTTTCTGTCTCACCTCTACAAAAAATCCACCTGAGAAATAATCTGCCTCACCTGCCACTCATTCTCCTCACTACTTGTACCCATCTGTAAGTAAAGAAAGGAGTGTTACATTGAATGTGTTTGATGTGGCATTATTACTGCACAAACAGCAAAAATGTGGTAAGTGATAAACATTTTTGCTATTACTTTCTGTGGGGTATCTGTGAGAGAAATTCATCACAATTTAAAATTATTGGTGAAGTTTTCTGCAAAACACCAAGTGCTCTCATTGCCAAATACTGGATGAATATAATGTCGGTACATGAATGCAAGTAGTGGAGGTGCATAAACAAGCTTACACACAGTTCCTAAATGTTAAACGTGACACTGTGTTTACTGTGTAACATAAGATTGTATGTTTTATTAAGCAGATTTTAAAATTTGATCAATAATTATGTGAAATGATGACAATAAACATTTATTTGTCCCTGCCAGTCTTCAGATAGCAAGCGTGCAACCGGAATAAAGTTCTGGCTTTCTGGAACTCGGTAATATTGATGGTTGTTTATAATTGAGTAGATTAGATGCTCAATTATACACTGATCCGTACTTTTTCTAAAAGATAGAAACAATTGATTCTGTTCTTTATCAGGTCATGTTGAAACACACTTAGTTTATCACTAGTTTGTTTTACTTGTGCAGATAAAGTATTTTTTATATTAACACGCAAATTCTTTTTTTGTCAATCAGGCCCTGCTGAGGAGGAAGGCACGCGCCCCATCGCTCAGGTGAGTGAAAGTAGTGGATGCACGTATGAGACTGGCAGAGCAAGTGTGATTTTCACCAGTAGCATATAAAGTTTGGTTCTGTGGCATGTAATGAACCCCACACTGCTTCCTGTCCTCCTCCCAGGGTGAGGACATATTTCATCAGCTCAGGGCTTTGAACCGTTAAAATACTTCCTCCTATTCTGAGCTACTCTGCACACTACCAACTTGCTTAATCAAATAAACTCCTTTATTAATATCCTATTCATCTCCATTTCAGTCTCATTGCATCTCCCATGGCAGTCTGTTTCCTGACATCACAAACTTTGCAGCTTCTTTAGCACTGTTAACTGAAATGCTATCTCAAGTCTAAATTACTTGCTAAATGAACCAAAAAATATCTGAAAGACCACTCATATACTGGCTCTTAATTTAAAACAAGTAACTCTCTTTAATTATTAATGTCAAGTCATGTGTCATTGGTTAGTGTACAGAATCTTACTGACAGCTCGACTTCATCTTCGTTCTCCTGATGTAATGGCAGTTGTCATGATGCTGACAGTTCTAGGGGGAAGGCACATTGCTGAACAAGAATGAGACAGCAAGGAATAAACCCATGGACTGGTTGTTTGTGTTGCCATCATCATTTGTGAAAGTGGCATGGCTGGACCATGTAAAATTTGGGGATTCGTGTGGATGCTGATAACCACGCCATTGAGTGCCCCCTAACCAGGTATCATCATCATCATGATAGAATAAAACACTGAAATCATCATGAACTGTGAAGAACGATAAACTAATTATCGTTATCCCATCCTGCAGATATGCTGCATCAATCTCCACTAGATTTTGTGTGTTGTGGTTGGCAGGTGTTACTAGAGGAGGCCAAAATGCATGCGTTTTAACTCACGCAGGCTGGCGTGAGGTCTGGAACAGGACAAGGAAATTAGAATTTAGAAAAACTGACTTAGCTGGTGGAATACTTAACTTTAATCCATTAATGATGAACGTCTGTTTTGATGGTACATGATTCACAATATCAATAGTAACTGATATGGGCCCCTTGCTAGGTTGTAGCAAATGAGGTAGCTGAAGGCTATGCTAAACTATCGTCTCGGCAAATGAGAGCGTATTTTGTCAGTGAACCATCACTACAAAGACGGTTGTACAGCTGGGGCGAGTGCTAGGAAGTCTCTCTAGACCTGCCGTGTGGTGGCGCTCGGTCTGCAATCACTGATAGTGGCGACACGCGGGTCCGACCTATACTACCGGACCGCGGCCGATTTAAAGGCTACCACCTAGCAAGTGTGGTGTCTGGCGGTGACACCACATTATGCACAACAGAGAAGGGTATAAAAGTTTAAAGCCATCATTTGAATTAAAAAAAAATAATAATCACTTTGTGGTGGTGACCATTGTTCATCGGTACTGTAGACATTGTGAGATGTACACCTTTACCAAAGCGATGTGTTACACCATAGTTGATACTCATTAAACATGACAATAAATATTCCTTAAAATTGACACTTATCACTTACTGTTGTCTAAAATGCTTACTGATTGCAGTTGGGAACTGAGATTTCTCCATTTTTGAGCAAATATCACAAACACAAATGACAGGTACTCGCAATTGCAAACACATTTCAAAGTACCTTTCTAGAATGATATCAGACTCATTCTCCTTCATACATTCATGGCCTATCAAACTTCCTAAACTCTTCTGAAAATACTTTCCTGCTTGTGAAATGACTACCAAGTAAACTACTTTGAGAGGTATACTTGTCATAGTGTTTGTTATGTTTGACACGTGTTGATTAGTAATTCAATAAAACTACCTTAGTGTACTTAAGCACGTGCATCACAAATTGCGCAGTGTGATTTCAAAGTAACTGTTTAGTTACTTTTGTCGTTAGGGATTTGCTTTCAGTAACATTAATATAGGTCTCTGGTATATTAAACAGAATTGAATGATCATTCTTGTGATCTTTCAGATCTTGCATTGACTTACTTGCCAGCTCCCATGACCATGGCAAACAGTCCTTTATCCAGTAAGTGGTTTCTTTTTCATACATCTTGTTTTTTAGGACCAATATGTGGCACAAATCTTAAAGGTCAGGAATGTGTCAGATAAAATAAAATGTTTAAGAAACCAAAAAAGAGGAGCCATAAGTTTATGTAAATGCAGTCAAGAATGTAACACAGGAATGGCCGCTGAGGTGCCACCTCTCCATCTCTTTCCTCCTCCTCCTCTTTCCTAATCATGACATTATTCCAATGGAATATTAGTGGCCTTCAATCCAAAAAGATGACTTGCGGCTGCTCTTGGAATCGCAGCCTCTGCTAGTTCTCTGCCTGCAGGAAACAAAATTGCATCCTCCTGACTGATTTGAGCTTTTGTATTTCTTCCCAGTCTGCTTTGACTCCCTCTCTCCAAAGATGGCATTCCATATCGTAGGAGGAGAGAGGGGAGTCATGCTGCTCATATGGAAGGACGTTCAAAGTCAACATTTCTCCCTGACTACCCAGCTTGAAGCTATTCCTGTCCGCGTTTTACATTCCTCTCCTGAACTTTTCCATATGTACTGTTTACATCCCTCAGTCATTCCGTGTCATGGACACTCTTCATCCAGCTTACTGGCCAACTCCCTCACCCCTTTCTGCTGCTCGTTGACTGTAATGCACACCATTCTCTTTGGAAATCTCCCAGAACCTGACAGAGAGGTGCCCTCTAACTACATGCACTCCTACCCATATCTGGAAATCTCCTGCACTGCCCAATTTGCCCATCATCTCATCACTGTCTCTAGTACGTACTCGAGCAACCATTTACCATTTGCTATCCATTTTCTGACTCCTACCCCACATATATGCACACCCAAATGGCAACTTTCTAGGGATGACTCGAGATTTACTTTTCCCTGGCACCCTTTGAGTAACATAATTTCTCCAGTTGTGATGGCCAGGTAGAGTATCTTACAAATGCCATCATTACCACCACACAATATTCCATTCTCGTCCTTCATCTTTACTGTGCCATGTCGCAGTGCCTTGATTGACTGAGCTGTGTTGTGACTCAACTCACATGCAGAGATGTGTTCTCCATGTTTTTAACCATCATTCTATGATGGCAAACTGCATTCATTATGAACAGTTGCATGCACAGTGTCATTGCACCCTTCAGGATAGCAAAAATCTAGCTAGATTTCCTTAACTAGTTCTTCTAACAGTTCCACTACCTCATCTGTTGTATGGGCCCTGCAGGACCAAGATCCATTGGGCTGCTATTCTGCGGAGATTTCAAGCTCCACCCACTATCATTCTGCCTTCCTCCACCAGAAACAAGTGGAGGAGGCTTGGGTAGTACCCTTATTTTGGCAGATTAGCGAGTGCTACAAGCTGCCTTTAGTATGAGGGGGCGAGAACTTGCTCTCACTTCCTATCGATCCTCCAACACAGTGCTGGACGATGTTTGCATTCAGATGTTCCTAAACCTTTCTTTTGTGGGCAAGCACTTGCTCTTTCTTATGTACAACTGCATCTGGGCAGAGGGCGCCGTTTACCAGATACCAGCATAAAGACACTGTCATTCCCATACCCATACCCAAGCCCAGTACAGAAAAATACCTTCCTTCTAGTTACTGCCCCATTTCTCCCACAAGCTGTGTTTGCAAACTGATGAAACATGTAATTCATGCCTGGCTGGTATAGTGACTAGAGTGTGGCAATTCACTGACCACTGTACTGTGCGGATTTTGATCAGGCCGTCCTGCAGCTGACCATCTCATCACTTTGTCAACGTGTGTCGTGAATGGTTTTCTGTGGGTATATCAGACACTGCCAGTGTTTTTAAATTTGCAGAAAGCCTGAAACACCTTCTGAAGGATGGGTATTCTTGATCTCTCTACATGTGGCACTTCTGAGGCCACATGCCCCATGTCCTTCAGGTATTTTTAAAGTATTGATTTTTCAAGGAATGTTGGTACTGCCTTGTCAGACACCTTTACCAGGAAGTTGGTGTGCCTCAGGGTACTGTTTTGAGTGTGACCCTCTTTGCTATTGCCTTTAACCTTATTATGTCCTGTCTCCTGCAGGTCATCTCCAGCAATCTACTGTTGCTCACTTCTACCCTGTTACCCTCCCACACCTTGTCCCAGCCTCCTCCTTACCCCCACGTGATTGCCTGTTTAATCATGTGCAACTGCTCGCAGCCTGGCTTCAGCTGCCAGAGAGTGTGATCACGTGTGTGAGAGTTGCATTTGCGTGAGTATGTGAGTGTATGTTATCTATATATAACAGAGGCCTTGTTCACTGAGAGCTCACTTTCTTACAGTTTTTTTTCTTTTTTTTTTTTTGTCGTGCCTGTGTGCTTTCCATGGTATTGTTAAATTCATTTCTGAAGAATTGTGATGGCTCGAGGCATTGAGGTGCTGAGGTAGGGGTCAGTGTACACTCATCAGCAAACAAACAATTGTGCCATATTAGACAAAAGCCTGGAAAGATCAGACCATTTGGCAATAGTGCCATAAAAACCAGACCAGGGATTGATCTCGGGGAGATGAGTGTCATTGGTGTGGTAAATGTGAGGTGTCTGATACTAACTCAGTATTCATGCTAGTGATCGCTTACTTAACTGCATAGGTTATGGACCTGACTCTCGGAAGGTTCAAATCACTGACATAAGCACACTCTTAGCCTTAGTATATTTATTGGCATTCAGATTCTAAGTGCTCACTGTCTACCATTCAAGCAACTAAGAATGGAAGACCAGTTTTACCAACAAGTTTTTTGTTTTCCACTGCCACTCATATTCTTCATTTTGCAGCTTGAAAATATATCTCTGCATGATTTAGAATGAAGGTTATGGCCTCAAAATTACCTGCTCTTCCCAAATCCATTCTCCATGGTGAAATGATAGAAGCATTGCACGGTAACTTGAAGGTGCAGAGTTCAAAGCTACACATTTCCATTTTTTAATTGTTTTTGCAAATTCACTAGAAAGAGAGACAGATTTTTTTGACATTTATGCAAATAATGGAATTGTGTGTCTGAGTAATGAAATAGCTGCTCTTGTTGTGTATGGGCTTCACTCTGTTTCAGATACATTTATTAAACTACCTGTAGCTAAAGTCATGAAAGTTATAATGTTTTATGATAGAGAAAATAACCAACAACAAAAGCAACATTTGAAGAGCTCTTCTTAAAAGACAGAATGAAACATGATACCTTTAACAGTTCATGATAAGAAATATTACACACTACTACAACCACACTTAATACTTACCATCCTTAAATGTTTAAAGCAGTGGTTAAAATTTCCCAGAGTACTTTGACAAAGTGTGAACAAATAATGATGTACTTTTGCACCTACATACAGCCATTAAAGCTCTAATGAATGGGCAGGCAGCATTATCAAATTAGTTATCAACATTACTGGGTCAGCTACTTGTCAGAGAATATTAACTATAATCTATTAGATCTATTATGAACTACCAGAAAAAAGAATGCCAACAATTAAGCTTCCAGATGCATTTGAACTTGGATGCTGGCATCTTAAGTACTCACTTATGTGCCTTTACTGATGTAGATGTAGAATGGGTGCCAAGTTTGATATAATTATTTGAACACAAACCAGACCTCATGGCAAAGAATAGAAACAGTAAAACTAATGATTCACAGTATCATCCAGTTGCAGGCCTAGGTAAGCAAAGTGTTGCAACAAAACATTTGATCATATTCCATCAGATCTCATCTGTCACATGTGCCAAACTATAACTTCACTTTCCATTACAGTGCTTGTGTATAGTCCAGCACAATATCAACATTGTGAAGTGCGCTTCCACAAACATTTCTACAGCAAAAAGAGATCAAATTTCTTCACGGGGTTTACAATACTATTCAGGTTTTCATCACACAATGTTATTCTTGTATGGGAGTCCTAGTGTACTGCATATCGTGCTTGAAAACGGGAACAGGGAGAAGGGGAAGATAAGGAAGATGATGGCGAGGTGAGTTGCAGTCTTGTGTTAGACCATCATAGCAACAATAGTTGCGGGCACAGATCAGTGGAAGATGTCATGGAAGGCCTTAGAACATCACTGAGACCCTAATTACAAGTAACAGACATAAGAAATAAATGAATACACCTTTGGTTGTCGTTACTCATGCCCTGGCTCCAACTCAAACCATTAATGTTTGCTTGACTGTGATATTCCTCTGGTGCTGCTTGTGAGTGGATGACTGTAACTGAGGTATTGTCAGAGGTGTTAGTCATCAGAAATGGCATATTAGTCCAATGCTGATTTCTCTCTTGTCATGCTGATAAATGGCAAAAATGTTTAAGGAAATTTTGTTCAAATATGTGGCCTGTCCTCAGTGTAAGCTGTGCAAGGTTAAGCAAACGTCTGCAGTATGCAGATGATTTGGCTTTCCATCCATGCTTGTCACATATCTGGCAGAGTCGTGAATTTCTATGTATCCTGTGTTGACATGACAAATATTAAGGGGTAGTAACGTGCATTTTTAAAGCTATACAAATTCACCCCAAGGGTGACTATGGGAGTGGAAGTTGCCTGAGTATTGGGAACTTTGGATAAAATATCAACCTGTGTGATTGATGAATCTTTGGAATGTCAGAAGTCTACCCCTACTGTAAACAGAATTTTAAAGAATTTTGTTGAAGGAGGCACTATCAGCAGAATGCCTGGCTCAAGATACTGAGCACACAGCAGGATAACACATAGCTTGCCTGTAAGAGCCAACTAATCCCTCCCCTAGATACGAAGCAGTTGTAGTGAGTGACCAACTTCCCAGTTCCAATGATGCAGTTAGTTGAGGGCCAAGGAAAGCTGTACTGCACGCACTATGATCCACTATAAAACAGGAACTCAGTGAGGAAATGTTACACTGGCTGGCAGCCACAGAGCTACATCTGAATGCAATGTGAAAAAATGTATTTTTTCACAGATAAGTAGTCTTACCAAGACCAAACAGTAGTTTAGCAGCCGTGAGGGTCCAGACGTAATGGCAAATAAGTGGTGACAACAGGTAGTACTAGCCGATTGTCGGTTTCCCCCGCCGGGGGCGTCGGTTTCCCCCGCCGGGGGCGTCGGTTTCCCCCGCCGGGGGCGTCGGTTTCCCCCGCCGGGGGCGTCGGTTTCCCCCGCCGGGGGCGTCGGTTTCCCCCGCCGGGGGCGTCGGTTTCCCCCGCCGGGGGCGTCGGTTTCCCCCGCCGGGGGCGTCGGTTTCCCCCCGCCGGGGGCGTCGGTTTCCCCCGCCGGGGGCGTCGGTTTCCCCCGCCGGGGGCGTCGGTTTCCCCCGCCTCATTAGCAGTCCGTATGCCCACATTTTTAAGAAAGTGGTGCTGCATTTAGTGTGAATGCTATATTGTGGAGGGGAATTCATGCTACAGGAGTAATATTCACTTGTGTATAGGTCTGCTCATTCAACTGCAGCTGTCCAAGATAGACATTAATGTAATGGACTGGCTGTGAGAGACTGCTCACTTGAACACAATGGAAATTATGTGTGTGTAAGTAGCACGAACACACAGAGAACTGGCTGTGAAACACACCATTTATAGCTGATGCTCTTTTGGACTGGTTTTTTTGAAGCCTCGGTGGGGTTGTTTCTTCTGACAAATGGGTCCAATGCCTCACAGATTCAGTGCCAGGGTGCATGACTGAAGTCGGAAATAGAGGCATTCTGGATAAAATGTTATGGACTGAGAACATTTTACATTCTTTCCTTGTTCTTCTGTGCAGTGTTCTGCCAGTGAGAGCCAGCACAAAATCTCTTGGTGACGGAAAAATATCAAAGATGAGAGAAGGAAATTTGAGCTAGTTCTAGTTGGCATTATCCTTGTACCTGAAATAAATTTATTTTAATTTAATATTTTGAGTATTACATTCTCTTTACTTGCTCTCTGCCTACATACATGAAATGAATAAACCAAGAGTGCCCCTTTTTAGGGCTATTTTTTGTTATGTCAAATTCATTTCTCTCCCACTCTATTGCCACCCATCAGCCTCGGCCAAAAATGTGCAAAATACATCTCTCTCTCTCTCTCTCTCTCTCTCTCTCTCTCTCTCTCTCTCTCTCTCTCTCTCACACACACACACACACAGGCAAATTACAAATTGGAAAGTCTCTCATGACCAAATAAGAAAACAGGGCAGTAGGATAATTTGTAGTTTCTAAATGGTGTTTGTATATAGAAATTGGTCTGTATGCTGCATTTATTTGATGGAGTACATGTGTTTCCTCATGCTGTATGTAGAATAAGAAACAATATGACATTTAATTTCTGTTGGACAAAACGTGTTTATTTCTTGTCTGAATCCTGGGCTACAGCAATGAACTTTGTCCACAGATTGTTCTTCCTTCATGTAATGGAGGAAAAATGCAACTGTGGACACTGCATCATGTAATTTCCCCATGCATCCTCCACAGCCTGACTAAACACAGCTTTGTTAGAGGCCATCTGATCTCGACTGTCGGTCATTTGTCCCAATCAGTGCTACCTAACAATAGCAAGACCGTGCACTCAATTTGCTTACTAAATCACAATCTGTCTTACATCACTGCACCCTTCAGTAAGAGTGATAGATTTGGTGAGTGGGAAGTAACTATACTGCCACTCATCTCAGACATTTCATACTTGCAGAACTGCAGTGCGAAAGGTGGGAGGTAGGGTGGGTGGGAGGGAGGTAGGAGGGAAGTCAGTATGGAACTGATGTAGCAGAAAATCAGTTTGTAAAGTAAACACCACTTGGTGTTAGGCTCATACTCACCCAGTTTATGGACTGCAGTTGTTCTTGTTGTTGTTATTGTCAGTCCGAATGGGGTTTGATGCAGTTCTCCACTCTGGTCTACCTTGTGCAAGCATCCTTGGCTCTCTGTAACCATTATTAAATTCATTATCATGTGTTTAAATCTGGTAGGAGGCATACAGTAATGATTGTAACACAGTACCACGTGGAATGACTTCAGTGCAGTCACCACCATCAACTTCTGTGCAAATGACTGGTCAGAGAATTCCTGTGCAAATGACTGGTCAGAGAATTCTGTACTGCCTTCACAGAGTGAATAAAAGTACTTCTTTCTCATGAGGTACTGCAGTGCTGGAAGTTAAGCCACATCCTGTTAGCAACTGACACAAGCTGAGTGGACCAAAATCCATTTAGTTCACTTTCAGAGGACTAATTCCAGACCACTGCTGTAGCCCCTCAATGAGCTATGGACATTTGTGGCCGTGTTTAGTCAGATGTTTTTACCTATTTTTCCACTTTTTGTTTCCATTTTAATTTCTTGTATTTCCTTTGTTTTGACTGCCATTGGGACCCTAGTTGTTGGGCTGCCCCAGTCCAATTATGCTCTTACTCAAGTCACTACTCGACAAAAAATTCTTATTTGCAGTTTCCTCTTTATTGGATGTGTTCACATTAGTCACATTGTGTTGCTGCTGTCATAATATCAGCTTCCATCCCTGTTAGCCATGACCACAGAGATGTGCATGGCCAAAATACAAAGTTGCTTCAAAATTGTCCACAGCAACTGCTCTAACAGCTTCCCAATTAAATGTTCGAGTATACCAAAATGGGATAATGATGCATTGCCTGTAGTTCTGTCAAACTGTGCTCTTACAGATTACTTTAAAGACTTCAGTTTTGAAATTTCCTTTCCCCTCCAAGTGATGTAGGACTTGCCTTATGCATGTCAAGGAATCCAAATTTACACTGCAGTTGGATTTTGTGTAAATGTTACATTAGTTTCTTGTAAAAGTTGTAACAGCAGTCCCTGACAGGAATGCCTGATGTTAAGTCATCAGTACTGAGTACCACACTTGTTGATGATAGTTTTGTTGGTTAAGCTGTGTATCCAAATTGGCATATAGTTCCTTTAGTTGCTGGATATAAAATTTTCCAATTGTTTAAACTCCCACACCTTTATGCTGGTTCTTCATGCTGTCATTGTTGCTCTCTGCAGTGTTGCTATGAACATGTGCTAGGCTGTTACAGTATTTGTGATTTATGATGCCATATATCATTGCTACCAATGTCACATAGTACACTTCAAGACACCTACACTATCTTCTTTGTAAATTAGATATACTTTTCTGCATATCACCTTAACACTGTCCACAGTATGAAGTGGCTTCCACTAGTCATTCACTATGAAACACACAAGCCTCACTTGTTCTGTGTGTACAGGTACAAATCAGTGAGGCTGATACACTGATGCCAGTTGCCACCGGTGCATTTTTACAGGAGAATGCCATCAATAGCGATTTGGATGCCTACAGTGCTATATTTCAATCACATTGCAGTCTGCTGTAGCAGTGTGAACAAGAGCTATTCAGTGTAGTTTGGGGGCTAACTGAGCATGTGCTAATAAACACAAAATACATAGAAAATAACTATCCAAACCCTAACCAACAATGTACCTTGAACAAACTGCTTGCATCTGTAAGAAGCTCCCTAACAGGGTAGTGTGACTCAATTGAAATGAAAACTTATGTGCTGGCCACGCATGTTAAGTATCTGTGGGCATACCCTCGACACATTAAACCTCCTTACCACTGGGGCAGCTATTAGCATGTTGGAATCCAAAATATGAACTTTGATGAAGAATTACTCTAACACAACAACACTCTGGAACAGGTTAGTACACCCCTAAATAGAAAAAGCTCATAAAATCATAATGTATTGTTGAGGCCAGTGTCCTCCAGTTTTGTAGGTATGCAGTCATTACAGTACTTGCAGATAGTTTAAAGTGTTTCGATCAGGATTCTCGGTATTCATGTGGCCTTTATGGCTTCCTATCAACATCACACTACTAATACAAAAGAAAGTGAGTCACATAGTTGTAAGCAGCCACAACTCTGCTACACTACATGGCATGTCATTTGCGACATGTGCTACGTGAACTGCTGTGGCTCATCACTTTGGGATCTGCTGGTTCTCAGTAACTTGAAATCCAATGGAGACACTATCAGAATTGTACATGACATAATTTCTCTATCTCCTAACTGTGACAATCTGTAATTTTATAATGGTCTGTTATTCCTTTCCCCTTTCATGAGGGGTGTTCATTCCAGCAAACTAAGCTGTACCATTATTTCGGTCACTGGCAGTGTCCTTACACCAGCCTCCAAACACCAATGTTGCCTTGCTTTTTGTGGGCACCTTTGTCCTTCTCTGTGACAGTGGCTGTATATGGCAGCTGTAATGAATTCAGACAATTAAAATTAAAATATTTTGTGGTTCTTCACTTGGATCATTATGCAGTTTTCATCAATCTCACTTTTATAAAATTCCACATGTATGTACATGCTACAGCACCTGATTCCTTATCTCCATCACTATTTTAATTTAGCAACTTCTTGACATTAAAATGAGCATGTGCAGTGAGAAGACAACCACTGCCACATATCAAGATGTTTGATTTACACTCAAATTCTGTTGATGTAAAGTTATTCAGCTTCTTAATATTTTTACAGATGCCGCAGAAGTTGAGGATGGAGGAGCTGTTGGCAGGTGAGATATTTGCTTTCTTCAGTAGCTTAATTACACATTAAAGTTACGACTTTAATATTTTATTATGTGGTACTTTATTTTTCATCTTTTTCTTTGACATTAATATTCCATTGGTGGTGTGCTAAATAATTTTTGTGAAACAGTTTTTAAAAACTCTATACTATAACTTAACACTGGATGTTAATTATGTCATACATAATTCATACTGAAAATTGGCGGTGTTATTGTAACTACGAAAGATTGGTTACAAATGTGCAGTTGCATTGAAAATGTGTACTGTGGTAAATTGTGAGGGAAATGTGGTCAAAGAGAAAAAAGACAAATTTTTAAGTACCAAATTGACATTTAGAAATTTGTCATTGTAATGTTAAGCAAACATTACAAATAGGCACACTACGATAAGTAGTAATGAATTTTGCCACCTGACTGATGTGTGAAATAGCCTGACCCATCTGGGTGCCACAGTTACTCTCAATCCCCCGCCTGCCAAGAGTGTTGTTGACTACCCGGTGACAACATGCTACTGAGTACAAGGTGGCTGACTTGTTGGTGGCTTCACAACTTGTGTACTGCATTCTCGAGACCCATCTCATACTCCTCTCGCCCCCTCTACTCCCATACCAGCTTCCCTAATTTGAAAATTTTGGAGTTCCCCTTAACTTAAGTTTCACAATCCTTCCCTCAGTACTAGCCTGTACCTGTACCTGTACCTGTACCTGTACCTGTACCTGTACCTGTACCTCCTATGTTACACCCTCTGCCACCCCATCACCTCTATGACATTTGCATTAAATCTGTCCACCACAACTCCTCACGCAGTTGGCCTGCAGGTTTATGACAATTTATCTGGTTGGCAGAGGGACAGAACGCAACAATGTAATTCCTGGCTTAGCCTTTTACTGCTTATTTCCAGATTAACCCTTTCATGGCCAATCGAACGTCTTAGGCTGATGCATAACACTGTAGTGTTTCTTAAAAGTTAAGAAAGTCAGACTATACATACTGGAGACTTAAATCATCATAAATAATATAATTTGTTTCGCTGTTCACTTCAGTCTGTTGGGATAACTTTCTGGATCCACAACTGTAGAAATCATGTGGTTTTGTAGCAAAAAGCCATGTTCAAAGTGTATTTTCACTCCAAAGGAAGTATGTCAAGATCATTGAACAGAGAGCAGAGAAGATGAAACCTGAGGGTGCAAGATCAGATGAAAAGGGTGGGTGCAAAATGACTTCTCAACCCAGTTGTTCTATAGTGTTTGTTGCCAGTCTAGCAGAATGCTGGTGACTGTTACTGTGGAATAGCACCACTTCACACAGTCTTCCTGGATGTTTTTCTGGAACTATATCTGCAAGATGTCTGTTGTTGACAATAAATACCAACAGGAAAGTTTCACCTCATGCAAGCAACTTGTAGTACACCACATGGTCACCTACATCTAAATCTACATGATTACTCTGCAATTCACATTTAAGTGCTTGGCAAAGGGTTCATCCAACCACAATCATACTATCTCTCTACCATTCCACTCCTTAACAGCGCATGGCAAAAACGAACACCTAAACCTTTCTATTGGAGCTCTGATTTCTCTTATTTTATTTTGATGATCGTTCCTACCTATGTAGATTGGTCTCAACAAAATATTTTCGCTTTCAGAAGAGAAAGTTGGTGATTGAAAATTCATAAATAGATCTCGCCGCAATGAAAAACGTCTTTGTTTTAATGACTTCCATCCCAACTCGCATATCATATCTGCTATACTCTCTCCCCTATTACGTGATAATACAAAACGAGCTGCCCTTTTTTGCACCCTTTCGATGTCCTCCATCAATCCCACCTGGTAAGGCTCCCACACCCCGCAGCAATATTCTAACACCGGACCTCTGCACAATATCCATAACATTATCTTGTGTGGATGCTCAAATGTCTATGTGGCACTGCTGCTCTGTTTGGACTAAAGCATTCCTTTCCGTTCTTTCTCTTACATTAGCATAAAAACAAAATTTCTAGTCATCAGTAACAATACAGGTTAGAAATGGTCAGTGGTATTCACCCACTAATCAAGAACAAGCAAGAGGGTAATGTACATACGGCCAACCACTGATTTATATGGTTTGGCATGTGGTACCCGTATGATTTATTGTTGAACCTTCTCCTTTGTATTCAAATGCTGCACAGTGACGGAATGGTCATACTTCATCACATTTTCTGGTTCTTGAGTGCAATGATGTGCATCATCGTGGATTAATGCATCCAGACGATCTTCATCAAATGCTGAAGGTCTTTCTGAAAATGGAGGGTCAATAATGTCAAAACACTCATCCTTTAAATTAGAATATCTTTCCTTGCCATGCTCTGTCCCATGGCATTATCCCCATACATGGTGAAAACGTTACCATTGAAACCACATATTCATAAACTCCACTGTTCTCATTTTGCCAACTTAGCCATTTTAAATTAAAATGTAGCAGTGCTTTGTGTCAACATAATATTCATAGAATGACAATTTACCTAAAAGAATGTGTCCACATTAAGTGAGAACAAGGTAATGTACTTCGTAAAAATGGTGGAAAAGACAACTGTATCCTTTGATCCCTAGGCATATGAACTTGTCTTAGATCACATGTAATGCCCCCAACAACACAAAACATGATGATGGGAAAGGCTGACTTAAAGCATACATTGTGTGCTCACTCTTACATTATTGGTATCGGCTGCATAAGTAACAATAACACAGTGCACAGTGTTCACTTAAGATGTCTCTCTGTTTTTGCTCCCAACATTTAATGTTCTAATGATGTACCAACATCATAATGCATTGATGGTGGGTGGTTTAAATAAAAAATATGTACAAATGAAATGAGCTTCGTGACAAGGCTGAAGATATATCGGTACATAGGACACTGCATAGAACTGTATGGAACATTGTAGATGTAACTGTAGATGTGCTCCAAGGAAGTGTGTGGGGCCCTTGATATTGATGTTTCATATTAATGACATCACAGACATTCTTCTTCTTTTTGTTTTTCTGTTTGGGGTATCTAATGACCACATACTAATTTCAATGCTTCCTCCTTTGTTCTTCTTCCAGGTTTCCTTCGTCTTCACTATCTATCCTTTTTTCTTCCTCAGACCATTCTGACCCTGTCTTCCTCTTCTTCTTCCTGCCTTGGAATGCTTCCATTTGCAACACTTTCTTCTTGAAATCCTATCATTCTGCTGGGTCTTTTTCTTGTATTTCTTTCCAAATCTTTCCTAACTACTTGAATCTGTCCTGTTGTTGACATCTTGTCCCAAAGATGCTTAACAATCTGCTCATGGATTTCCTAGCAGCCTGAGTATTTTTCAAATGATTCTTAATTCTAGGACTTGAAGTTTGTGTAACTCATAATTCAACATTAAACATTCACTTGCATAGAGACATTCTGGTTTTACTACTGTGCTGTAGTGCTGTATTTTCAAATTTTTAGACACACACATCTTGTTGTAAATGTTCATGTTTATATCATATGCTTTCTCCATTTTACATACTATTTTGTCTACAGCTAATATTTTTGAAGCCATTGCCTTGAATCTTTCCTCCCAAATATTTAAATTTATAAACCCTCTTTATCAGTTCATTACCTGTTACTAGGATTTCTGGGTCATTTTTTTATGTTTGCCCTAAAACATTTTGCCTACAGAAAATTTTAAAGCTGCTTTGTTAGGTATTCCTTCTAAGAGGTTGATTTGTATTTCTGAATTTGTTATATTTTTATAAAGAATGGCATAATCATTTGCAAATACTAGACACTGAATTTCAGTATCTCTTTTTCCTGAAGTCTCCAGTCTCATTGTGACAGCTTATGTTCTTTGACTTTTGTTTCAATTATCTTACTATTTCCTCTAAGATGCAGTTGAGGTGGCGTGGAAACATGTTGTCACCCTGCATTTCACCTGTTATTTTGAGTGCCTTAGGTGTTTCACACCAAAACTTTATTTATGCTTCAGTGTGTGGGTGTTTCACGAATAAGGTTTGCTAGTTTAGTGTAATGCCAAGTTCTTGAGTCACTTTACCCACTGTTTACCTGTCAATCAAATGCTTTTCTAAAACCTGTAAATGTTAAAACTATGTCTTAAAATTCGTATGGACTAAAAGTTGAAATTCTGTTCTGAGCCAGATTCGATCTTTCTAAATCCACTTTGATATTCTCCCAAATGGCTGTCAAGTGTTACTTCTACCTTGTTTAGTAATATTGTTAAAAATATAATACAGCCCACTGGCAACAGATACATACCTGTGCAATTATTTAGATAATGCCTATGACTTTTTTGTGCACAGGATGGATAGGAGCCACTTTCCAGTCTTCTGGAATATTTTCAGTTTCCCATATTTCTTCAGACATAATCTGAAGGTTAGTTGTCATTTCTGCTTGACACCAGTTATGGTTGAGATGATTTTATTTCTTCTCCACTGGCTTTGTTGTTTTTCAGGGTTTTTGTTTGTTTGGTTATTTGTTTGTTTGCTGTAGGTGGTAGATCTGCTTCCATGTTTTCCTCAAATATCTGGAAATTCTAGGTAACAATTCAGTTATCTACAGTTCAAAAATTGATCAAAGTACTTTCTTAGTAATTTACATGTGTGGTTATTGCTTAGACCTATTTTACCATTTTTGTCTCTGATGTAAATACATTGGAGCATGATAGCCCTTTTTGAATAAAACCATGACTGTATGTATGAGAGCATTTTTTCTGCTGTAGTACACAGTGATTCTTTTTTATCACTAATTACGATACTCGTGTCATCTGCAAATAGTAGAATTTTGGCTGGGCTGTCTGGAGCCTGTATGTCATTGATATAAACTAGAAATAACAATGGGCCCAGAATGCTGCCCTGAGAAACAACTATTTAAATTTGTTTTGGTTCAGATATGGGTTTAAAATTGTGAAGATTCTTGGATGACCTCAGCTCAACAACTTGTGACCTGTTTTGCAGATAGGATTCAAACCAATTTTTAACGGTACCCCTGATGCATATTGCTTCAAGTTTCCCTAGTAATATTACATTGTTCACAGTATTGAAGGCTTTGGCTAAATCTAGATTAATTCCAACAACCTGTTTATTTGACTCAAAATTTCTTACTATTTCTGTGCAATATGGCTGTTTCTGTACTGTGCCATGTTGACTGTTATTTATTAGTTTATGTTTTTCTAGATATTTTGTAACCCTGATTTTCATAAATTCCTCAAGTATTTTGGAGAAGTATGGGAGGAGAGATATAGGTTGGTAATTTTCTATTTTATGTCTGTCACCATTTTTGTGTAGAGGTATCACTTTAGAGATTTTATTTTATCCGGAAATATCTCTTCACTAAGGGACAAGTTTGCTATGTGCTCTATAGGTTCGACAACACGTGGAGCAATTTTTTAATTATTGATACAGGTACATCATCCAAACCAGAGGACAATTTGGATTTCAAGCATTTAATGACTTTTAGAACTTAATGCTCGTCTGATGGGATTGCCATCATGCTGGTATTTACCATTGGAGACATCACTGTTAATTGTTGCTTAAAGTAAGGGGAATATTAACAAAATAATTGTTTACATTGTTTGCCATGGCGTTTTTTCTATGGGGATATTTTCATTATTTTTAAGATGGATTTCCTGTTCTTTAGTTTGACCCAAATTTTTTTCTTTTTTTTTACCTCATCATTCTGGACTTGTTACTAGCCTGCCTTATTAATCTATCATTACTTAATAATTTTGCTTTTGATATTACTTTGCGGTAAGTCTGTATGTTCTCACATACTCAACAAACTGCTGATCATGACATGTTTTTAACTTTAAACTTAGTAATATCATGGTTTCACTTGATGTTTTAATTCCGGATGTACTCCAGGTGCCTTTGGATCCAGATGATCTGTAACTCAAAAGCTTTTTTGGGAAGCACATTTCAAAGTATGCCATAAAAGTGGAAGCAAATGTATTGTAAGCATCTTTTGTGTTTGTTTGTGCCAAGACCTCTGGCCAAACTGCATTTTTAACATTATTTTTGAACTGATTACAATTTTCAGTAGAGAAAAATCGTTTGTACTCCTTTTTATTTTCCCCTCCTTGGGAGTTGCAGTGAGATTAAAGGTTAGTGCATTATGATCTGATAATCCTATATTCACATTTGTAACTGCAACTTCATGTGTGACCACATTTGAGAAGATGTTATTTATTAGGCTTTCACTGGAATCTGTTGTTCTAGTGGGAGCTGATACGTGGGGAAACAAGTTGAAGCTTTTAGTATGTCTAAAAACTTGTATTTTACTGAACTCTGGACCAATAGATTAATATTAAAGTCACCACAAAGAATTATGGCAGAGTTCTCATTTGAGAAAAATGTCTAGCATTTCTTCCAAATTCTTAAGAGAGACTTCAGTATCTCCAGATGGTGATCTGCAAATTGCTGCAACAATTACTTTCTTTTCTATGATTAATGGTTTAGCCTCATATCTTAACTTAAATTTAAGCTTGGGATTTAGATAAATGCATACACCACCACCTTTGACATTTTGCCTATAGTACTGACTGGCAAGTTTATAATATGTGTGACCAAAAGGACTTAAACTATATCTGTACATTGTATAAGGCTCAGTCACAACTTCTGTGCATGTCTATGACAGGTGGGGTGGGCAGCCTATCAAGTTAGGCTGTGGTCTCCTGATCTCACATTTTGTGCTCGCTTACTCAGTTGTGCAGGACTCTGACACTTGTCTCACTCCTCTGTCAACACAGCTTCCCTTTCATGTCGTTTGTCCCCTAACACTGCAGTCAGGTGTCATGTGGTGTAATTATTTAATACAATGATGTATTATATTCTGTACCTTATCTTCTATACTTCTTCTCAAACTCTGTTATAATTACTTTAAAATTCAAAATTGATGCCTTTGACGCATCACATTTATATAAATAACTTACTATGTCACTTTTGACTTAACAAATTATTTATTCCCTTCATCATCACACTCATGAACTACACTAAAAGATCACCTTCATTCAGTACAAAAGAGACACTCACAATAATTTTGAAGGTTCCTCTTCTGTGTCTCACAACATACATCAGTTGTTGAAATAACTCCTTCGGCAGCCTATTGCTTTACAGGACAGTGTGGTGACCCCACAGAATACTTATTTTAACACATGTAGTTTGGCACCCAAAGCTGCTGCGATAGCTGTACAGTGCTGAAGGTGCATATTGTCCCCTGATGTAAGTCACCACACACAAAATAGAAATAACACTAATGAACAATATCTGTACGTTTATGTTTGACATGTTGTTTTCTATTGCTCTTTTCATAATGTGTACACAAAACTTCTTTCAAAATGGCATTCATTGATAAGAAGTCATTGATATGTGCATCTCTCCTCTGGAGTGGTACATACAAGCACAGTCTGTGAACATGGTGCCCAGTGAACACAGTCCAAAGTTTTTTAAATTTTTTTTCCTATATGCCATGAATGTGGATTTCTTTTTGTAACTATGGCTTTTGAGATTGGTTATAGCCTCAGTACATCATTGTCCATGATAAAATACGCAAATTTACCCTCAATCGCAGCCATAATTTAAGAGCATGTCACTAAAGTGAACATAAAGTACTTGAAAGATGTTTTCTCTCTGTGTGTACAATAGTATCCAGTGCAGAACAACAGCGGCTACGGTCACCAGAGGCTGGACCCAGTACTGCAGGTGCAGCGAAGTCACCTGGTGAGTAAGAGTAAGAGCCCACTGTGGCAGGCTTACATTCCTGCTCTGTACACTAGAGAATCAAATGTATCTGGACACCTATTAGTGGACATTAAGATTTTGTGTTCTCCTTTGAGGACTTGAACTCTTCTGGGGACACTTTGACATTTCGAAATCTCTGTGGGTGGGTGCCATCCCATTCTTCCTAGATAGCTGATACCAGACAAGGTAGAAATATTGGACACAGGGTATGGAGTGAAAATGCCATTTATAACTAATCCCTAAGACGATCCATTGCTTTCAGGTTGGAACATCGGCAGGCAAGCCTTCTTCAGGAATGCCACTGGTTATAAGCCTTTGCCTAACAATGCTGATCCATGAGAGGTACAAGTGTTGAGCTGATCAAATCGGTCGTTGTCTGTGAATTGTTCCTCTGCTGTGTATTGTACACAATACTGTCAAATATGTACTTACCCTTCTGCATTTATCATATCCTGAAGTACAATAAGGGGAGAACAAGTTAAAGAGGAGAAATTGCATATTGTTACACTGCCTGCTCTGCACTGCATTGTTGGCAGTAGAGTTAATGGCGGATAATGTTCACTGAGTAGTCACTCTATTCAAATTCTTCCGTCAGATACCCACGGAGTATAGCACTGTTTGTCACTCCAAATCTCGTTTCCACTCATCCACTCAACAGCAGTCATGGGTTTTTATGCTACAGTCAGTGTGACTTTATGTTGAACAGAAATGTTGTTTCCAGAAGCTGCTCAGCCACTGTAACCAGTTTTTCTAACTCCCTGTACACAGCCATTTCCTTAGCGGGCTCCTAGCTGCACTTCAAAACTGAAGAGTGACTGCAGCAGCTAACTGCAAGCTGGTTTTTACTATTTCCTACCACAATGATAGAAGCACTTGTCCATCAGCATACTGTGTGTGCCTGGACTTCATGTAGCATTGGTTGTTCCTTCACATTTTCACTTAACTGTCACATCGCTGACAGCTGACTTGGGCAAGTTTGGAAGGGCTGAAATTCATCCCTGTGTTAATTATTCAGGTGTAATGCAAAGAAAAGTCCATGTTCAGTGTACTCAGATCCCTGACTGATGAATTCTGCTTACAAACCAGTATTACCTGCCACTTCCTATAATATGTATGATGGCAGTATCTGTTGCCGAAAGAACAATTGCCATGGATAACCATGCAGCTTTGCTAGAAATGAAATGATGATTAAATGGATGGAGCGTCTGCCATGTAAGCAGGAGATCCCGGGTTTGAGTCCCGGTCGGGCCACACATTTTCAACATTTCCCCAATGAAGTACATCACTGCCTGTTTGCAGCTAGGGTGTCCATTTAATTATCATTTCACTTCCTATAATAGTTGCTCCACCTCTCATTGAATTAAAATGCTCAGTTGCCCGTTACATAAGGGTGCCCAGGTATTTTGATTGGATAGTGGGTTTATAGTTCTTATCTATGTGATTTCTGCAACCCCTTAGTCAGTCCACCATACACAATTGAATTAGAATCCAGAAATCACAATATATTTGATTATATTTATGTTTTTGAATATTGAGGACTTTGATTTGGGGCGAGTATTTACTGACTTACAGAAATACAAAGTTTACCTATATAGCTGTGGAAATATGTGTGCTGAGAATTACAGGGAGGGAAAAGGAAACAGAAAAATGGACAGGGAACAGGCAGGAGTAGGAGACGTAGTGGGGAGGTAGTGGAGATGAGTGACAAATGTAGTGATGGAGTGAGTGACAGATAGGATAAGACAATTACATGCTCCTATCCTAGAGAGGTGAGTGGGGGGAACATTGAGGTGACAGTCTGGTGAGAGGCATTGAGTGGATATCAGGCTACATGGACTACAAGCTGCAATGCCTGTAGCTTGAGACCAGAATACCAGGAGAAGCCAGGGAAGAGGCTTAATCAAACAGTGGTACTCCAATGAATGAATGAATGAATGATGTGAGTAGAAGAAACAGAGGATGATTTGTATTTCAAAACTGAACCTTTTTGTACAACCTATTATGGTAGTAACTTAAATGGAAATATTTGGGTGTGAATCTAGTTTATAAATGGTCATAGCTGATGCGTTCAGTACTACCATAAGTTATTTGATACTAACATTTTCAGGGGCTCCCTTAACCTTTCTGAGGTCAATCAGACATAAAGGTCCTGCCAAAATGTTTGTTTCAGAATCTGCATAACCATAGGAATGTCCCATTTCATTGTGTACTGTGATCTGTTGTTCAGTTTATGTACAATTAGAACCCAGAAGCTGACAGGTGATGCTAGAATGTGTTTTTTTCTTTGTTGGTACAGAAGTGAGTACAGTATGTTTTGTAGAAGGAGCTTCCTATCTTTGGCTTAATTGTGGATGGCAAAGACAGTGTAGATATTATTTATCTTTGTTACATTATTTGCTAGGTATATACTATTTGACATGTATTTTCACTGATAACCCATTCTTGAAGAAAACTGATGTCTGTGTCTTGTAACTAAAATTAATGCATGTCTTTATTAATGAATATCATATCAAAATCGTGACTGTAGTTGGAAATCTACCACCACAAATGTACAGATACTGTTCTCTTGATGTACTGTTTTTCTTCTTTCTCATGAGATAGTGTACTGGAGACATTTGTTTTCTTTTCCTTATTTTGTCTTGAATGTCTCAATAGTTTCTTGGAATTAATTGTTTACAATTATTTATGGAGCTGTCTTTTGAATTACGGGGAGGGTGGTTATGAAGAATACAGTCAGCAGAAATAAGGTTTCTATGATCTACTTTATAACATATGAAAGCTGATCACCTCTGAAATGAAGGTGCTGGGAGTGTATAGTAGAGTGAAAACAACTGAAGCATGTGGGATGAATGTGTCAATGCTTTTGGAGAGAATGGCTGATAATACAGTATCACTTCCTCTTCACTAGATTTGTCTCTGGTGCCAGTACCTTTGTTCATAAAATATTTCCCATCAAGACTTTCACTACAGTTTGATCCCAGACCAATCTGTTCATCTTTCTGCCTCACCTCTCTACAGGGAGTCCAGCAGGGAGCTGCCTTGCCCCATCTGCCACCCACACTCGTGGTCATATGTCCCACCTAATGTGGATGATCCATGCACAAGGAGAGAGATGTGCTCAGGTAGCCATGAACATTAGAACTTCATTGCAACACAGAAGGCACATGATAATGTTGGGCAAGTGAAACAGCTTCCTAGTGCAAGCAACATAAAAATACTCCTGATATGCTGTAAGGTTGTCACTAATATGAGCTAAGCTGAGCACTGCAAGCTGCACTGATGATGTCCTAGATTCCAATGTTGCTGTGCTCAGAGGAAAAGTCTTGACTGTAACAGCAGCCAAAAGTATGAACTGTCATCCCCATGGAGGAGATGGCAGTGTCAACCATGAGGCACACACCTGGAAGAAAAATACAGAAATTGGGCCAAGACATCAGTAAGGAGGTATGATGATGTGGAATGGTGCAGGCAGAAAGATACCAGGATGAAAGAAAGAAGTGCCACAAGGCATTTGAACACGGAGCAAAACCATTCAAACACTATGCAGAAGCACTTGAACACAGAGATGAAGGCTACCTAATGGATGACAAGACACTGGTAAAAAGCTTCCAGAGACAAAAAAGGAATTATAAAAGCACTAGAAGAGAGATGTTCCTGAGTGGACAAGAGGAAGAGTGTTTCATTGTGGCACAGATGGTACATGCCAACATGAAGCAAATGAAACAACTTTCTGATGAAGGCAAGGAAGAGAATGCCCTGATGCATGAAAAGATTGCCACTAATATGAAAACTATTCTTGAAGCTTCCAGTTGAGCACTCTGTCTGTAACAACTGACAAACACTGCTGTAGGTAGCACTGGCAATGCCAATATTGTGGGCCGCATTCTTATTAATATAGTCATGCATTCCAAAGTAGATAGTTGATGTCGAGTCTGGAACTTGGGTTGGCTAGTGAGCCACTGCACATTCCCCTACAAAGGCTATGTAGTGGAGAAATACTGTTAAGTTGTCCAGTGTCGCATGGCTCCAGGGTGGAAACCGTGCAGTGGCTGTCATTGGCAAGATCCGCTGCACTGAGGGTGAGTTTCAGTTTCAAGCCTGTTCAGATGCCAGCAACTGACATACCTCTGTTGTGTGGCATAAGGCAGAATTGTAAAACACCAGCCAGATGCTACTCCACCCACTTCCACCTCATTCCTATTATGTCTCGTAATCCATCCTGTTCCCATACGCATCAGATTTTCTTTCTGTCTCACCTCTACAAAAAATCCACCTGAGAAATAATCTGCCTCACCTGCCACTCATTCTCCTCACTACTTGTACCCATCTGTAAGTAAAGAAAGGAGTGTTACATTGAATGTGTTTGATGTGGCATTATTACTGCACAAACAGCAAAAATGTGGTAAGTGATAAACATTTTTGCTATTACTTTCTGTGGGGTATCTGTGAGAGAAATTCATGATAATTTAAAATTATGGTGAAGTTTTCTGCAAAACACTAAGTGCTCTCATTGCCAAATACTGGATGAATATAATGTCGGTACATGAATGCAAGTAGTGAAGGTGCATAAACAAGCTTACACACAGTTCCTAAATGTTAAACGTGACACTGTGTTAACTGTGTAACATAAGATTGTATGTTTTATTAAGCAGATTTTAAAATTTGATCAATAATTATGTGAAATGATGGCAATAAACATTTATTTGTCCCTGCCAGTCTTCAGATAGCAAGCGTGCAACCGGAATAAAGTTCTGGCTTTCTGGAACTCGGTAATATTGATGGTTGTTTATAATTGAGTAGATTAGATGCTCAATTATACACTGATCCGTACTTTTTCTAAAAGATAGAAACAATTGATTCTGTTCTTTATCAGGTCATGTTGAAACACACTTAGTTTATCACTAGTTTGTTTTACTTGTGCAGATAAAGTATTTTTTATATTAACACGCAAATTCTTTTTTTGTCAATCAGGCCTTGCTGAGGAGGAAGGCATGCGCCCCATCGCTCAGGTGAGTGAAAGTAGTGGATGCACGTATGAGACTGGCAGAGCAAGTGTGATTTTCACCAGTAGCATATAAAGTTTGGTTCTGTGGCATGTAATGAACCCCACACTGCTTCCTGTCCTCCTCCCAGGGTGAGGACATATTTCATCAGCTCAGGGCTTTGAACCGTTAAAATACTTCCTCCTATTCTGAGCTACTCTGCACACTACCAACTTGCTTAATCAAATAAACTCCTTTATTAATATCCTATTCATCTCCATTTCAGTCTCATTGCATCTCCCATGGCAGTCTGTTTCCTGACATCACAAACTTTGCAACTTCTTTAGCACTGTTAACTGAAATGCTATCTCAAGTCTAAATTACTTGCTAAATGAACCAAAAAATATCTGAAAGACCACTCATATACTGGCTCTTAATTTAAAACAAGTAACTCTCTTTAATTATTAATGTCAAGTCATGTGTCATTTGTTAGTCTACAGAATCTTACTGACAGCTCGACTTCATCTTCGTTCTCCTGATGTAATGGCAGTTGTCATGATGCTGACAGTTCTAGGGGGAAGGCACATTGCTGAACAAGAATGAGACAGCAAGGAATAAACCCATGGACTGGTTGTTTGTGTTGCCATCATCATTTGTGAAAGTGGCATGGCTGGACCATGTAAAATTTGGGGATTCGTGTGGATGCTGATAACCACGCCATTGAGTGCCCCCTAACCAGGTATCATCATCATCATCATGATAGAATAAAACACTGAAATCATCATGAACTGTGAAGAACGATAAACTAATTATCGTTATCCCACCCTGCAGATATGCTGCATCAATCTCCACTAGATTTTGTGTGTTGTGGTTGGCAGGTGTTACTAGAGGAGGCCAAAATGCATGCGTTTTAACTCACGCAGGCTGGCGTGAGGTCTGGAACAGGACAAGGAAATTAGAATTTAGAAAAACTGACTTAGCTGGTGGAATACTTAAACTTTAATCCATTAATGATGAACGTCTGTCTTGATGGTACATGATTCACAATTATCAATAGTAACTGATATGGGCCCCTTGCTAGGTTGTAGCAAATGAGGTAGCTGAAGGCTATGCTAAACTATCGTCTCGGCAAATGAGAGCGTATTTTGTCAGTGAACCATCACTACAAAGACGGTTGTACAGCTGGGGCGAGTGCTAGGAAGTCTCTCTAGACCTGCCGTGTGGTGGCGCTCGGTCTGCAATCACTGATAGTGGCGACACGCGGGTCCGACGTATACTACCGGACCGCGGCCGATTTAAAGGCTACCACCTAGCAAGTGTGGTGTCTGGCGGTGACACCACATTATGCACAACAGAGAAGGGTATAAAAGTTTAAAGCCATCATTTGAATTAAAAAAAAATAATAATCACTTTGTGGTGGTGACCATTGTTCATCGGTACTGTAGACATTGTGAGATGTACACCTTTACCAAAGCGATGTGTTACACCATAGTTGATACTCATTAAACATGACAATAAATATTCCTTAAAATTGACACTTATCACTTACTGTTGTCTAAAATGCTTACTGATTGCAGTTGGGAACTGAGATTTCTCCATTTTTGAGCAAATATCACAAACACAAATGACAGGTACTCGCAATTGCAAACACATTTCAAAGTACCTTTCTAGAATGATATCAGACTCATTCTCCTTCATACATTCATGGCCTATCCAACTTCCTAAACTCTTCTGAAAATACTTTCCTGCTTGTGAAATAACTACCAAGTAAACTACTTTGAGAGGTATACTTGTCATAGTGTTTGTTATGTTTGACAAGTGTTGATTAGTAATTCAATAAAACTACCTTAGTGTACTTAAGCACGTGCATCACAAATTGTGCAGTGTGATTTCAAAGTAACTGTTTAGTTACTTTTGTCATTAGGGATTTGCTTTCAGTAACATTAATATAGGTCTCTGGTATATTAAACAGAATTGAATGATCATTCTTGTGATCTTTCAGATCTTGCATTGACTTACTTCCAGCGCCCATTACCATGGCAAACAGTCCTTTATCCAGCAAGTGGTTTCTTTTTCATACATCTTGTTGTTTAGGACCAATATGTGGCACAAATCATAAAGGTCAGGAATGTGTCAGATAAAATAAAATGTTTAAGAAACCAAAAAAGAGGAGCCATAAGTTTATGTAAATGCAGTCAAGAATGTAACACAGGAATGGCCGCTGAGGTGCCACCTCTCCATCTCTTTCCTCCTCCTCCTTCTTCCTAATCATGACATTATTCCAATGGAATATTAGTGGCCTTCAATCCAAAAAGATGACTTGCAGCTGCTCTTGGAATCGCAGCCTCTGCTAGTTCTCTGCCTGCAGGAAACAAAATTGCATCCTCCTGACTGATTTGAGCTTTTGTATTTCTTCCCAGTCTGCTTTGACTCCCTCTCTCCAAAGATGGCATTCCATATCGTAGGAGGAGAGAGGGGAGTCATGCTGCTCATATGGAAGGACGTTCAAAGTCAACATTTCTCCCTGACTACCCAGCTTGAAGCTATTCCTGTCCGTGTTTTACATTCCTCTCCTGAACTTTTCCATATGTACTGTTTACATCCCTCAGTCATTCCGTGTCATGGACACTCTTCATCCAGCTTACTGGCCAACTCCCTCACCCCTTTCTGCTGCTCGTTGACTGTAATGCACACCATTCTCTTTGGAAATCTCCCAGAACCTGACAGAGAGGTGCCCTCTAGGCTGAACTTCTGTCACCTTAACCTAATTTGCCTTATCGTGGGAGTACCCATCTTCCTTTTAACTACATGCACTCCTACCCATATCTGGAAATCTCCTGCACTGCCCAATTTGCCCATCATCTCATCACTGTCTCTAGTACGTACTCGAGCAACCATTTACCATTTGCTATCCATTTTCTGACTCCTACCCCACATATATGCACACCCAAATGGCAACTTTCTAGGGATGACTAGAGATTTACTGTTCCCTGGCACCCTTTGAGTAACATAATTTCTCCAGTTGTGATGGCCAGGTAGAGTATCTTACAAATGCCATCATTACCACCACACAATATTCCATTCTCGCCCTTCATCTTTACTGTGCCATGTCCCAGTGCCTTGATTGACTGAGCTGTGTTGTGACTCAACTCACATGCAGAGATGTGTTCTCCATGTTTTTAACCATCATTCTATGATGGCAAACTGCATTCATTATGAACAGTTGCATGCACAGTGTCGTTGCACCCTTCAGGATAGCAAAAATCTAGCTAGATTTCCTTAACTAGTTCTTCTAACAGTTCCACTACCTCATCTGTTGTATGGGCCCTGCAGGACCAAGATCCATTGGGCTGCTATTCTGCGGAGATTTCAAGCTCCACCCACTATCATTCTGCCTTCCTCCACCAGAAACAAGTGGAGGAGGCTTGGGTAGTACCCTTATTTTGACAGATTAGCGAGTGCTACAAGCTGCCTTTAGTATGAGGGGGCGAGAACTTGCTCTCACTTCCTATCGATCCTCCAACACAGTGCTGGACGATGTTTGCATTCAGATGTTCCTAAACCTTTCTTTTGTGGGCAAGCACTTGCTCTTTCTTATGTACAACTGCATCTGGGCAGAGGGCGCCGTTTGCCAGATGCCAGCATAAAGACACTGTCATTCCCATACCCATACCCAAGCCCAGTACGGAAAAATACCTTCCTTCTAGTTACTGCCCCATTTCTCCCACAAGCTGTGTTTGCAAACTGATGAAACATGTAATTCATGCCTGGCTGGTATAGTGACTAGAGTGTGGCAATTCACTGACCACTGTACTGTGCGGATTTTGATCAGGCCGTCCTGCAGCTGACCATCTCATCACTTTGTCAACGTGTGTCGCGAATGGTTTTCTGTGGATATATCAGACACTGCCAGTGTTTTTAAATTTGCAGAATGCCTGAAACACCTTCTGAAGGATGGGTATTCTTGATCTCTCTACATGTGGCACTTCTGAGGCCACATGCCCCATGTCCTTCAGGTATTTTTAAAGTATTGATTTTTCAAGGAATGTTGGTACTGCCTTGTCAGACACCTTTACCAGGAAGTTGGTGTGCCTCAGGGTACTGTTTTGAGTGTGACCCTCTTTGCTATTGCCTTTAACCTTATTATGTCCTGTCTCCTGCAGGTCATCTCCAGCAATCTACTGTTGCTCACTTCTACCCTGTTACCCTCCCACACCTTGTCCCAGCCTCCTCCTTACCCCCACGTGATTGCCTGTTTAATCATGTGCAACTGCTCGCAGCCTGGCTTCAGCTGCCAGAGAGTGTGATCACGTGTGTGAGAGTTGCATTTGCGTGAGTATGTGAGTGTATGTTATCTATATATAACAGAGGCCTTGTTCACTGAGAGCTCACTTTCTTACAGTTTTTTTTCTTTTTTTTTTTTGTCGTGCCTGTGTGCTTTCCATGGTATTGTTAAATTCATTTCTGAAGAATTGTGATGGCTCGAGGCATTGAGGTGCTGATTTAGGGGTCAGTGTACACTCATCAGCAAACAAACAATTGTGCCATATTAGACAAAAGCCTGGAAAGATCAGACCATTTGGCAATAGTGCCATAAAAACCAGACCAGGGATTGATCTCGGGGAGATGAGTGTCATTGGTGTGGTAAATGTGAGGTGTCTGATACTAACTCAGTATTCATGCTAGTGATCGCTTACTTAACTGCATAGGTTATGGACCTGACTCTCGGAAGGTTCAAATCACTGACATAAGCACACTCTTAGCCTTAGTATATTTATTGGCATTCAGATTCTAAGTGCTCACTGTCTACCATTCAAGCAACTAAGAATGGAAGACCAGTTTTACCAACAAGTTTTTTGTTTTCCACTGCCACTCATATTCTTCATTTTGCAGCTTGAAAATATATCTCTGCATGATTTAGAATGAAGGTTATGGCCTCAAAATTACCTGCTCTTCCCAAATCCATTCTCCATGGTGAAATGATAGAAGCATTGCACGGTAACTTGAAGGTGCAGAGTTCAAAGCTACACATTTCCATTTTTTAATTGTTTTTGCAAATTCACTAGAAAGAGAGACAGATTTTTTTGACATTTATGCAAATAATGGAATTGTGTGTCTGAGTAATGAAATAGCTGCTCTTGTTGTGTATGGGCTTCACTCTGTTTCAGATACATTTATTAAACTACCTGTAGCTAAAGTCATGAAAGTTATAATGTTTTATGATAGAGAAAATAACCAACAACAAAAGCAACATTTGAAGAGCTCTTCTTAAAAGACAGAATGAAACATGATACCTTTAACAGTTCATGATAAGAAATATTACACACTACTACAACCACACTTAATACTTACCATCCTTAAATGTTTAAAGCAGTGGTTAAAATTTCCCAGAGTACTTTGACAAAGTGTGAACAAATAATGATGTACTTTTGCACCTACATACAGCCATTAAAGCTCTAATGAATGGGCAGGCAGCATTATCAAATTAGTTATCAACATTACTGGGTCAGCTACTTGTCAGAGAATATTAACTATAATCTATTAGATCTATTATGAACTACCAGAAAAAAGAATGCCAACAATTAAGCTTCCAGATGCATGTGAACTTGGATGCTGGCATCTTAAGTACTCACTTATGTGCCTTTACTGATGTAGATGTAGAATGGGTGCCAAGTTTGATATAATTATTTGAACACAAACCAGACCTCATGGCAAAGAATAGAAACAGTAAAACTAATGATTCACAGTATCATCCAGTTGCAGGCCTAGGTAAGCAAAGTGTTGCAACAAAACATTTGATCATATTCCATCAGATCTCATCTGTCACATGTGCCAAACTATAACTTCACTTTCCATTACAGTGCTTGTGTATAGTCCAGCACAATATCAACATTGTGAAGTGCGCTTCCACAAACATTTCTACAGCAAAAAGAGATCAAATTTCTTCACGGGGTTTACAATACTATTCAGGTTTTCATCACACAATGTTATTCTTGTATGGGAGTCCTAGTGTACTGCATATCGTGCTTGAAAACGGGAACAGGGAGAAGGGGAAGATAAGGAAGATGATGGCGAGGTGAGTTGCAGTCTTGTGTTAGACCATCATAGCAACAATAGTTGCGGGCACAGATCAGTGGAAGATGTCATGGAAGGCCTTAGAACATCACTGAGACCCTAATTACAAGTAACAGACATAAGAAATAAATGAATACACCTTTGGTTGTCGTTACTCATGCCCTGGCTCCAACTCAAACCATTAATGTTTGCTTGACTGTGATATTCCTCTGGTGCTGCTTGTGAGTGGATGACTGTAACTGAGGTATTGTCAGAGGTGTTAGTCATCAGAAATGGCATATTAGTCCAATGCTGATTTCTCTCTTGTCATGCTGATAAATGGCAAAAATGTTTAAGGAAATTTTGTTCAAATATGTGGCCTGTCCTCAGTGTAAGCTGTGCAAGGTTAAGCAAACGTCTGCAGTATGCAGATGATTTGGCTTTCCATCCATGCTTGTCACATATCTGGCAGAGTCGTGAATTTCTATGTATCCTGTGTTGACATGACAAATATTAAGGGGTAGTAACGTGCATTTTTAAAGCTATACAAATTCACCCCAAGGGTGACTATGGGAGTGGAAGTTGCCTGAGTATTGGGAACTTTGGATAAAATATCAACCTGTGTGATTGATGAATCTTTGGAATGTCAGAAGTCTACCCCTACTGTAAACAGAATTTTAAAGAATTTTGTTGAAGGAGGCACTATCAGCAGAATGCCTGGCTCAAGATACTGAGCACACAGCAGGATAACACATAGCTTGCCTGTAAGAGCCAACTAATCCCTCCCCTAGATACGAAGCAGTTGTAGTGAGTGACCAACTTCCCAGTTCCAATGATGCAGTTAGTTGAGGGCCAAGGAAAGCTGTACTGCACGCACTATGATCCACTATAAAACAGGAACTCAGTGAGGAAATGTTACACTGGCTGGCAGCCACAGAGCTACATCTGAATGCAATGTGAAAAAATGTATTTTTTCACAGATAAGTTGTCTTACCAAGACCAAACAGTAGTTTAGCAGCCGTGAGGGTCCAGACATAATGGCAAATAAGTGGTGACAACAGGTAGTACTAGCCGATTGTCAGTTTCCCGGGGGCGTCGGTTTCCCCCGCCGGGGGCGTCGGTTTCCCCCGCCGGGGGCGTCGGTTTCCCCCGCCGGGGGCGTCGGTTTCCCCCGCCGGGGGCGTCGGTTTCCCCCGCCGGGGGCGTCGGTTTCCCCCGCCGGGGGCGTCGGTTTCCCCCGCCGGGGGCGTCGGTTTCCCCCGCCGGGGGCGTCGGTTTCCCCCGCCGGGGGCGTCGGTTTCCCCCGCCGGGGGCGTCGGTTTCCCCCGCCGGGGGCGTCGGTTTCCCCCGCCGGGGGCGTCGGTTTCCCCCGCCTCAGTAGCAGTCCGTATGCCCACATTTTTAAGAAAGTGGTGCTGCATTTAGTGTGAATGCTATATTGTGGAGGGGAATTCATGCTACAGGAGTAATATTCACTTGTGTATAGGTCTGCTCATTCAACTGCAGCTGTCCAAGATAGACATTAATGTAATGGACTGGCTGTGAGAGACTGCTCACTTGAACACAATGGAAATTATGTGTGTGTAAGTAGCACGAACACACAGAGAACTGGCTGTGAAACACACCTTTTATAGCTGATGCTCTTTTGGACTGGTTTTTTTGAAGCCTCGGTGGGGTTGTTTCTTCTGACAAATGGGTCCAATGCCTCACAGATTCAGTGCCAGGGTGCATGACTGAAGTCGGAAATAGAGGCATTCTGGATAAAATGTTATGGACTGAGAACATTTTACATTCTTTCCTTGTTCTTCTGTGCAGTGTTCTGCCAGTGAGAGCCAGCACAAAATCTCTTGGTGACGGAAAAATATCAAAGATGAGAGAAGGAAATTTGAGCTAGTTCTAGTTGGCATTATCCTTGTACCTGAAATAAATTTATTTTAATTTAATATTTTGAGTATTACATTCTCTTTACTTGCTCTCTGCCTACATACATGAAATGAATAAACCAAGAGTGCCCCTATTTAGGGCTATTTTTTGTTATGTCAAATTCATTTCTCTCCCACTCTATTGCCACCCATCAGCCTCGGCCAAAAATGTGCAAAATACATCTCTCTCTCTCTCTCTCTCTCTCTCACACACACACACACACACACACACACACACACACACACACACACACACACACACACACACACACACACGCAAATTACAAATTGGAAAGTCTCTCATGACCAAATAAGAAAACAGGGCAGTAGGATAATTTGTAGTTTCTAAATGGTGTTTGTATATAGAAATTGGTCTGTATGCTGCATTTATTTGATGGAGTACATGTGTTTCCTCATGCTGTATGTAGAATAAGAAACAATATGACATTTAATTTCTGTTGGACAAAACGTGTTTATTTCTTGTCTGAATCCTGGGCTACAGCAATGAACTTTGTCCACAGATTGTTCTTCCTTCATGTAATGGAGGAAAAATGCAACTGTGGACACTGCATCATGTAATTTCCCCATGCATCCTCCACAGCCTGACTAAACACAGCTTTGTTAGAGGCCATCTGATCTCGACTGTCGGTCATTTGTCCCAATCAGTGCTACCTAACAATAGCAAGACCGTGCACTCAATTTGCTTACTAAATCACAATCTGTCTTACATCACTGCACCCTTCAGTAAGAGTGATAGATTTGGTGAGTGGGAAGTAACTATACTGCCACTCATCTCAGACATTTCATACTTGCAGAACTGCAGTGCGAAAGGTGGGAGGTAGGGTGGGTGGGAGGGAGGTAGGAGGGAAGTCAGTATGGAACTGATGTAGCAGAAAATCAGTTTGTAAAGTAAACACCACTTGGTGTTAGGCTCATACTCACCCAGTTTATGGACTGCAGTTGTTCTTGTTGTTGTTATTGTCAGTCCGAATGGGGTTTGATGCAGTTCTCCACTCTGGTCTACCTTGTGCAAGCATCCTTGGCTCTCTGTAACCATTATTAAATTCATTATCATGTGTTTAAATCTGGTAGGAGGCATACAGTAATGATTGTAACACAGTACCACGTGGAATGACTTCAGTGCAGTCACCACCAGCAACTTCTGTGCAAATGACTGGTCAGAGAATTCCTGTGCAAATGACTGGTCAGAGAATTCTGTACTGCCTTCACAGAGTGAATAAAAGTACTTCTTTCTCATGAGGTACTGCAGTGCTGGAAGTTAAGCCACATCCTGTTAGCAACTGACACAAGCTGAGTGGACCAAAATCCATTTAGTTCACTTTCAGAGGACTAATTCCAGACCACTGCTGTAGCCCCTCAATGAGCTATGGACATTTGTGGCCGTGTTTAGTCAGATGTTTTTACCTATTTTTCCACTTTTTGTTTCCATTTTAATTTCTTGTATTTCCTTTGTTTTGACTGCCATTGGGACCCTAGTTGTTGGGCTGCCCCAGTCCAATTATGCTCTTACTCAAGTCACTACTCGACAAAAAAATCTTATTTGCAGTTTCCTCTTTATTGGATGTGTTCACATTAGTCACATTGTGTTGCTGCTGTCATAATATCAGCTTCCATCCCTGTTAGCCATGACCACAGAGATATGCATGGCCAAAATACAAAGTTGCTTCAAAATTGTCCACAGCAACTGCTCTAACAGCTTCCCAATTAAATGTTCGAGTATACCAAAATGGGATAATGATGCATTGCCTGTAGTTCTGTCAAACTGTGCTCTTACAGATTACTTTAAAGACTTCAGTTTTGAAATTTCCTTTCCCCTCCAAGTGATGTAGGACTTGCCTTATGCATGTCAAGGAATCCAAATTTGCACTGCAGTTGGATTTTGTGTAAATGTTACATTAGTTTCTTGTAAAAGTTGTAACAGCAGTCCCTGACAGGAATGCCTGATGTTAAGTCATCAGTACTGAGTACCACACTTGTTGATGATAGTTTTGTTGGTTAAGCTGTGTATCCAAATTGGCATATAGTTCCTTTAGTTGCTGGATATAAAATTTTCCAATTGTTTAAACTCCCACACCTTTATGCTGGTTCTTCATGCTGTCATTGTTGCTCTCTGCAGTGTTGCTATGAACATGTGCTAGGCTGTTACAGTATTTGTGATTTATGATGCCATATATCATTGCTACCAATGTCACATAGTACACTTCAAGACACCTACACTATCTTCTTTGTAAATTAGATATACTTTTCTGCATATCACCTTAACACTGTCCACAGTATGAAGTGGCTTCCACTAGTCATTCACTATGAAACACACAAGCCTCACTTGTTCTGTGTGTACAGGTACAAATCAGTGAGGCTGATACACTGATGCCAGTTGCCACCGATGCATTTTTACAGGAGAATGCCATCAATAGCGATTTGGATGCCTACAGTGCTATATTTCAATCACATTGCAGTCTGCTGTAGCAGTGTGAACAACAAGAGCTATTCAGTGTAGTTTGGGGGCTAACTGAGCATGTGCTAATAAACACAAAATACATAGAAAATAACTATCCAAACCCTAACTAACAATGTACCTTGAACAAACTGCTTGCATCTGTAAGAAGCTCCCTAACAGGGTAGTGTGACTCAATTGAAATGAAAACTTATGTGCTGGCCACGCATGTTAAGTATCTGTGGGCATACCCTCGACACATTAAACCTCCTTACCACTGGGGCAGCTATTAGCATGTTGGAATCCAAAATATGAACTTTGATGAAGAATTACTCTAACACAACAACACTCTGGAACAGGTTAGTACACCCCTAAATAGAAAAAGCTCATAAAATCATAATGTATTGTTGAGGCCAGTGTCCTCCAGTTTTGTAGGTATGCAGTCATTACAGTACTTGCAGATAGTTTAAAGTGTTTCGATCAGGATTCTCGGTATTCATGTGGCCTTTATGGCTTCCTATCAACATCACACTACTAATACAAAAGAAAGTGAGTCACATAGTTGTAAGCAGCCACAACTCTGCTACACTACATGGCATGTCATTTGCGACATGTGCTACGTGAACTGCTGTGGCTCATCACTTTGGGATCTGCTGGTTCTCAGTAACTTGAAATCCAATGGAGACACTATCAGAATTGTACATGACATAATTTCTCTATCTCCTAACTGTGACAATCTGTAATTTTATAATGGTCTGTTATTCCTTTCCCCTTTCATGAGGGGTGTTCATTCCAGCAAACTAAGCTGTACCATTATTTCGGTCACTGGCAGTGTCCTTACACCAGCCTCCAAACACCAATGTTGCCTTGCTTTTTGTGGGCACCTTTGTCCTTCTCTGTGACAGTGGCTGTATATGGCAGCTGTAATGAATTCAGACAATTAAAATTAAAATATTTTGTGGTTCTTCACTTGGATCATTATGCAGTTTTCATCAATCTCACTTTTATAAAATTCCACATGTATGTACATGCCACAGCACCTGATTCCTTATCTCCATCACTATTTTAATTTAGCAACTTCTTGACATTAAAATGAGCATGTGCAGTGAGAAGACAACCACTGCCACATATCAAGATGTTTGATTTACACTCAAATTCTGTTGATGTAAAGTTATTCAGCTTCTTAATATTTTTACAGATGCCGCAGAAGTTGAGGATGGAGGAGCTGTTGGCAGGTGAGATATTTGCTTTCTTCAGTAGCTTAATTACACATTAAAGTTACGACTTTAATATTTTATTATGTGGTACTTTATTTTTCATCTTTTTCTTTGACATTAATATTCCATTGGTGGTGTGCTAAATAATTTTTGTGAAACAGTTTTTAAAAACTCTATACTATAACTTAACACTGGATGTTAATTATGTCATACATAATTCATACTGAAAATTGGCGGTGTTATTGTAACTACGAAAGATTGGTTACAAATGTGCAGTTGCATTGAAAATGTGTACTGTGGTAAATTGTGAGGGAAATGTGGTCAAAGAGAAAAAAGACAAATTTTTAAGTACCAAATTGACATTTAGAAATTTGTCATTGTAATGTTAAGCAAACATTACAAATAGGCACACTACGATAAGTAGTAATGAATTTTGCCACCTGACTGATGTGTGAAATAGCCTGACCCATCTGGGTGCCACAGTTACTCTCAATCCCCCGCCTGCCAAGAGTGTTGTTGACTACCCGGTGACAACATGCCCGGTGACAACATGCTACTGAGTACAAGGTGGCTGACTTGTTGGTGGCTTCACAACTTGTGTACTGCATTCTCGAGACCCATCTCATACTCCTCTCGCCCCCTCTACTCCCATACCAGCTTCCCTAATTTGAAAATTTTGGAGTTCCCCTTAACTTAAGTTTCACAATCCTTCCCTCAGTACTAGCCTGTACCTGTACCTGTACCTGTACCTGTACCTGTACCTGTACCTGTACCTGTACCTGTACCTGTACCTGTACCTGTACCTGTACCTCCTATGTTACACCCTCTGCCACCCCATCACCTCTATGACATTTGCATTAAATCTGTCCACCACAACTCCTCACGCAGTTGGCCTGCAGGTTTATGACAATTTATCTGGTTGGCAGAGGGACAGAACGCAACAATGTAATTCCTGGCTTAGCCTTTTACTGCTTATTTCCAGATTAACCCTTTCATGGCCAATCGAACGTCTTAGGCTGATGCATAACACTGTAGTGTTTCTTAAAAGTTAAGAAAGTCAGACTATACATACTGGAGACTTAAATCATCATAAATAATATAATTTGTTTCGCTGTTCACTTCAGTCTGTTGGGATAACTTTCTGGATCCACAACTGTAGAAATCATGTGGTTTTGTAGCAAAAAGCCATGTTCAAAGTGTATTTTCACTCCAAAGGAAGTATGTCAAGATCATTGAACAGAGAGCAGAGAAGATGAAACCTGAGGGTGCAAGATCAGATGAAAAGGGTGGGTGCAAAATGACTTCTCAACCCAGTTGTTCTATAGTGTTTGTTGCCAGTCTAGCAGAATGCTGGTGACTGTTACTGTGGAATAGCACCACTTCACACAGTCTTCCTGGATGTTTTTCTGGAACTATATCTGCAAGATGTCTGTTGTTGACAATAAATACCAACAGGAAAGTTTCACCTCATGCAAGCAACTCGTAGTACACCACATGGTCACCTACATCTAAATCTACATGATTACTCTGCAATTCACATTTAAGTGCTTGGCAAAGGGTTCATCCAACCACAATCATACTATCTCTCTACCATTCCACTCCTTAACAGCGCATGGCAAAAACGAACACCTAAACCTTTCTATTGGAGCTCTGATTTCTCTTATTTTATTTTGATGATCGTTCCTACCTATGTAGATTGGTCTCAACAAAATATTTTCGCTTTCAGAAGAGAAAGTTGGTGATTGAAAATTCATAAATAGATCTCGCCGCAATGAAAAACGTCTTTGTTTTAATGACTTCCATCCCAACTCGCATATCATATCTGCTATACTCTCTCCCCTATTACGTGATAATACAAAACGAGCTGCCCTTTTTTGCACCCTTTCGATGTCCTCCATCAATCCCACCTGGTAAGGCTCCCACACCCCGCAGCAATATTCTAACACCGGACCTCTGCACAATATCCATAACATTATCTTGTGTGGATGCTCAAATGTCTATGTGGCACTGCTGCTCTGTTTGGACTAAAGCATTCCTTTCCGTTCTTTCTCTTACATTAGCATAAAAACAAAATTTCTAGTCATCAGTAACAATACAGGTTAGAAATGGTCAGTGGTATTCACCCACTAATCAAGAACAAGCAAGAGGGTAATGTACATACGGCCAACCACTGATTTATATGGTTTGGCATGTGGTACCCGTATGATTTATTGTTGAACCTTCTCCTTTGTATTCAAATGCTGCACAGTGACGGAATGGTCATACTTCATCACATTTTCTGGTTCTTGAGTGCAATGATGTGCATCATCGTGGATTAATGCATCCAGACGATCTTCATCAAATGCTGAAGGTCTTTCTGAAAATGGAGGGTCAATAATGTCAAAACACTCATCCTTTAAATTAGAATATCTTTCCTTGCCATGCTCTGTCCCATGGCATTATCCCCATACATGGTGAAAACGTTACCATTGAAACCACATATTCATAAACTCCACTGTTCTCATTTTGCCAACTTAGCCATTTTAAATTAAAATGTAGCAGTGCTTTGTGTCAACATAATATTCATAGAATGACAATTTACCTAAAAGAATGTGTCCACATTAAGTGAGAACAAGGTAATGTACTTCGTAAAAATGGTGGAAAAGACAACTGTATCCTTTGATCCCTAGGCATATGAACTTGTCTTAGATCACATGTAATGCCCCCAACAACACAAAACACAATGATGGGAAAGGCTGACTTAAAGCATACATTGTGTGCTCACTCTTACATTATTGGTATCGGCTGCATAAGTAACAATAACACAGTGCACAGTGTTCACTTAAGATGTCTCTCTGTTTTTGCTCCCAACATTTAATGTTCTAATGATGTACCAACATCATAATGCATTGATGGTGGGTGGTTTAAATAAAAAATATGTACAAATGAAATGAGCTTCGTGACAAGGCTGAAGATATATCGGTACATAGGACACTGCATAGAACTGTATGGAACATTGTAGATGTAACTGTAGATGTGCTCCAAGGAAGTGTGTGGGGCCCTTGATATTGATGTTTCATATTAATGACATCACAGACATTCTTCTTCTTTTTGTTTTTCTGTTTGGGGTATCTAATGACCACATACTAATTTCAATGCTTCCTCCTTTGTTCTTCTTCCAGGTTTCCTTCGTCTTCACTATCTATCCTTTTTTCTTCCTCAGACCATTCTGACCCTGTCTTCCTCTTCTTCTTCCTGCCTTGGAATGCTTCCATTTGCAACACTTTCTTCTTGAAATCCTATCATTCTGCTGGGTCTTTTTCTTGTATTTCTTTCCAAATCTTTCCTAACTACTTGAATCTGTCCTGTTGTTGACATCTTGTCCCAAAGATGCTTAACAATCTGCTCATGGATTTCCTAGCAGCCTGAGTATTTTTCAAATGATTCTTAATTCTAGGACTTGAAGTTTGTGTAACTCATAATTCAACATTAAACATTCACTTGCATAGAGACATTCTGGTTTTACTACTGTGCTGTAGTGCTGTATTTTCAAATTTTTAGACACACACATCTTGTTGTAAATGTTCATGTTTATATCATATGCTTTCTCCATTTTACATACTATTTTGTCTACAGCTAATATTTTTGAAGCCATTGCCTTGAATCTTTCCTCCCAAATATTTAAATTTATAAACCCTCTTTATCAGTTCATTACCTGTTACTAGGATTTCTGGGTCATTTTTTTATGTTTGCCCTAAAACATTTTGCCTACAGAAAATTTTAAAGCTGCTTTGTTAGGTATTCCTTCTAAGAGGTTGATTTGTATTTCTGAATTTGTTATATTTTTATAAAGAATGGCATAATCATTTGCAAATACTAGACACTGAATTTCAGTATCTCTTTTTCCTGAAGTCTCCAGTCTCATTGTGACAGCTTATGTTCTTTGACTTTTGTTTCAATTATCTTACTATTTCCTCTAAGATGCAGTTGAGGTGGCGTGGAAACATGTTGTCACCCTGCATTTCACCTGTTATTTTGAGTGCCTTAGGTGTTTCACACCAAAACTTTATTTATGCTTCAGTGTGTGGGTGTTTCACGAATAAGGTTTGCTAGTTTAGTGTAATGCCAAGTTCTTGAGTCACTTTACCCACTGTTTACCTGTCAATCAAATGCTTTTCTAAAACCTGTAAATGTTAAAACTATGTCTTAAAATTCGTATGGACTAAAAGTTGAAATTCTGTTCTGAGCCAGATTCGATCTTTCTAAATCCACTTTGATATTCTCCCAAATGGCTGTCAAGTGTTACTTCTACCTTGTTTAGTAATATTGTTAAAAATATAATACAGCCCACTGGCAACAGATACATACCTGTGCAATTATTTAGATAATGCCTATGACTTTTTTGTGCACAGGATGGATAGGAGCCACTTTCCAGTCTTCTGGAATATTTTCAGTTTCCCATATTTCTTCAGACATAATCTGAAGGTTAGTTGTCATTTCTGCTTGACACCAGTTATGGTTGAGATGATTTTATTTCTTCTCCACTGGCTTTGTTGTTTTTCAGGGTTTTTGTTTGTTTGGTTATTTGTTTGTTTGCTGTAGGTGGTAGATCTGCTTCCATGTTTTCCTCAAATATCTGGAAATTCTAGGTAACAATTCAGTTATCTACAGTTCAAAAATTGATCAAAGTACTTTCTTAGTAATTTACATGTGTGGTTATTGCTTAGACCTATTTTACCATTTTTGTCTCTGATGTAAATACATTGGAGCATGATAGCCCTTTTTGAATAAAACCATGACTGTATGTATGAGAGCATTTTTTCTGCTGTAGTACACAGTGATTCTTTTTTATCACTAATTACGATACTCGTGTCATCTGCAAATAGTAGAATTTTGGCTGGGCTGTCTGGAGCCTGTATGTCATTGATATAAACTAGAAATAACAATGGGCCCAGAATGCTGCCCTGAGAAACAACTATTTAAATTTGTTTTGGTTCAGATATGGGTTTAAAATTGTGAAGATTCTTGGATGACCTCAGCTCAACAACTTGTGACCTGTTTTGCAGATAGGATTCAAACCAATTTTTAACGGTACCCCTGATGCATATTGCTTCAAGTTTCCCTAGTAATATTACATTGTTCACAGTATTGAAGGCTTTGGCTAAATCTAGATTAATTCCAACAACCTGTTTATTTGACTCAAAATTTCTTACTATTTCTGTGCAATATGGCTGTTTCTGTACTGTGCCATGTTGACTGTTATTTATTAGTTTATGTTTTTCTAGATATTTTGTAACCCTGATTTTCATAAATTCCTCAAGTATTTTGGAGAAGTATGGGAGGAGAGATATAGGTTGGTAATTTTCTATTTTATGTCTGTCACCATTTTTGTGTAGAGGTATCACTTTAGAGATTTTATTTTATCCGGAAATATCTCTTCACTAAGGGACAAGTTTGCTATGTGCTCTATAGGTTCGACAACACGTGGAGCAATTTTTTAATTATTGATACAGGTACATCATCCAAACCAGAGGACAATTTGGATTTCAAGCATTTAATGACTTTTAGAACTTAATGCTCGTCTGATGGGATTGCCATCATGCTGGTATTTACCATTGGAGACATCACTGTTAATTGTTGCTTAAAGTAAGGGGAATATTAACAAAATAATTGTTTACATTGTTTGCCATGGCGTTTTTTCTATGGGGATATTTTCATTATTTTTAAGATGGATTTCCTGTTCTTTAGTTTGACCCAAATTTTTTTTCTTTTTTTTTACCTCATCATTCTGGACTTGTTACTAGCCTGCCTTATTAATCTATCATTACTTAATAATTTTGCTTTTGATATTACTTTGCGGTAAGTCTGTTTGTATGTTCTCACATACTCAACAAACTGCTGATCATGACATGTTTTTAACTTTAAACTTAGTAATATCATGGTTTCACTTGATGTTTTAATTCCGGATGTACTCCAGGTCCCTTTGGATCCAGATGATCTGTAACTCAAAAGCTTTTTTGGGAAGCACATTTCAAAGTATGCCATAAAAGTGGAAGCAAATGTATTGTAAGCATCTTTTGTGTTTGTTTGTGCCAAGACCTCTGGCCAAACTGCATTTTTAACATTATTTTTGAACTGATTACAATTTTCAGTAGAGAAAAATCGTTTGTACTCCTTTTTATTTTCCCCTCCTTGGGAGTTGCAGTGAGATTAAAGGTTAGTGCATTATGATCTGATAATCCTATATTCACATTTGTAACTGCAACTTCATGTGTGACCACATTTGAGAAGATGTTATTTATTAGGCTTTCACTGGAATCTGTTGTTCTAGTGGGAGCTGATACGTGGGGAAACAAGTTGAAGCTTTTAGTATGTCTAAAAACTTGTATTTTACTGAACTCTGGACCAATAGATTAATATTAAAGTCACCACAAAGAATTATGGCAGAGTTCTCATTTGAGAAAAATGTCTAGCATTTCTTCCAAATTCTTAAGAGAGACTTCAGTATCTCCAGATGGTGATCTGCAAATTGCTGCAACAATTACTTTCTTTTCTATGATTAATGGTTTAGCCTCATATCTTAACTTAAATTTAAGCTTGGGATTTAGATAAATGCATACACCACCACCTTTGACATTTTGCCTATAGTACTGACTGGCAAGTTTATAATATGTGTGACCAAAAGGACTTAAACTATATCTGTACATTGTATAAGGCTCAGTCACAACTTCTGTGCATGTCTATGACAGGTGGGGTGGGCAGCCTATCAAGTTAGGCTGTGGTCTCCTGATCTCACATTTTGTGCTCGCTTACTCAGTTGTGCAGGACTCTGACACTTGTCTCACTCCTCTGTCAACACAGCTTCCCTTTCATGTCGTTTGTCCCCTAACACTGCAGTCAGGTGTCATGTGGTGTAATTATTTAATACAATGATGTATTATATTCTGTACCTTATCTTCTATACTTCTTCTCAAACTCTGTTATAATTACTTTAAAATTCAAAATTGATGCCTTTGACGCATCACATTTATATAAATAACTTACTATGTCACTTTTGACTTAACAAATTATTTATTCCCTTCATCATCACACTCATGAACTACACTAAAAGATCACCTTCATTCAGTATAAAAGAGACACTCACAATAATTTTGAAGGTTCCTCTTCTGTGTCTCACAACATACATCAGTTGTTGAAATAACTCCTTCGGCAGCCTATTGCTTTACAGGACAGTGTGGTGACCCCACAGAATACTTATTTTAACACATGTAGTTTGGCACCCAAAGCTGCTGCGATAGCTGTACAGTGCTGAAGGTGCATATTGTCCCCTGATGTAAGTCACCACACACAAAATAGAAATAACACTAATGAACAATATCTGTACATTTATGTTTGACATGTTGTTTTCTATTGCTCTTTTCATAATGTGTACACAAAACTTCTTTCAAAATGGCATTCATTGATAAGAAGTCATTGATATGTGCATCTCTCCTCTGGAGTGGTACGTACAAGCACAGTCTGTGAACATGGCGCCCAGTGAACACAGTCCAAAGTTTTTTAAAATTTTTTTTTCCTATATGCCATGAATGTGGATTTCTTTTTGTAACTATGGCTTCAGAGATTGGTTATAGCCTCAGTACATCATTGTCCATGATAAAATACGCAAATTTACCCTCAATTGCAGCCATAATTTAAGAGAATGTCCCTAAAGTGAACATAAAGTGCTTGAAAGATGTTTTCCTCTCTGTGTGTACAATAGTATCCAGTGCAGAACCACAGCGGCTGCGGACACCCAAGCCTGGAACCAGTACTGGGGCTGAGGACATACATGCAGTGAAGTCACCTGGTGAGTAAGAGTAAATTTACACGTAATTGCAGCCTTAACTAAAGCAGTACATAAAGTACTTAAAAGACGTTTTACTCTCTGTGTGTACAATAGTAGGCAGTGCAGAACAGCAGCAGCTACAGTCACCAGAGGCTGGACCCAGTACTGCAGGTGCAGCGAAGTCACCTGGTGAGTAAGAGTAAGAGCCCACTGTGGCAGGCTTACATTCCTGCTCTGTACACTAGAGAATCAAATGTATCTGGACACCTATTAGTGGACATTAAGATTTTGTGTTCTCCTTTGAGGACTTGAACTCTTCTGGGGACACTTTGACATTTCGAAATCTCTGTGGGTGGATGCCAGCCCATTCTTCCTTGATAGCTGATACCAGACAAGGTAGAAATATTGGACACAGGGTATGGAGTGAAAATGCCATTTTTAACTAATCCCTAAGACGATCCATTGCTTTCAGGTTGGAACGTCGGCAGGCAAGCCTTCTTCAGGAATGCCACTGGTTATAAGCCTTTGCCTAACAATGCTGATACATGAGAGGTACAAGTGTTGAGCTGATCAAATCGGTCGTTATCTGTGAACTGTTCCTCTGCTGTGCATAGTACACAATACTGTCAAATATGTACTTACCCTTCTGCATTTATCATATCCTGAAGTACAATAAGGTGGTGGTGGTGGTGGTGGTGGTGGTGGTGGTGGTGGTGGTGGTGGTGGTGGTGGTTAGTGTTTAACGTTCCGTCGACAACGAGGTCATTAGAGACGGAGCGCAAGCTCGGGTTAGGGAAGGATTGGGAAGGAAATCGGACGTGCCCTTTCAAAGGAACCATCCCGGCATTTGCCTGAAACGATTTAGGGAAATCACGGAAAACCTAAATCAGGATGGCCGGAGACGGGATTGAACCGCCATCCTCCCGAATGCGAGTCAAGTGTGCTAACCACTGCGCCACCTCGCTCGGTACAATAAGGGGAGAACAAGTTAAAGAGGAGAAATTGCATATTGTTACACTACCTGCTCTGCACTGCATTGTTGGCTGTAGAGTTAATGGCGGATAATGTTCACTGAGTAGTCACTCTATTCAAATTCTTCCGTCAGATACCCACGGAGTATAGCATTGTTTGTCACTCCAAATCTCGTTTCCACTCATCCACTCAACAGGAGTCATGGGTTTTTATGCTACAGTCAGTGTGACTTTATGTTGAACAGAAATGTTGTTTCCAGAAGCTGCTCAGCCACTGTAACCAGTTTTTCTAACTCCCTGTACACAGCCATTTCCTTAGTGGGCTCCTAGCTGCACTTCAAAACTGAAGAGTGACTGCAGCAGCTAACTGCAAGCTGGTTTTTACTATTTCCTACCACAATGATAGAAGCACTTGTCCATCAGCATACTGTGTGTGCCTGGACTTCATGTAGCATTGGTTGTTCCTTCACATTTTCACTTAACTGTCACATCGCTGACAGCTGACTTGGGCAAGTTTGGAAGGGCTGAAATGCATTCCTGTGTTAATTATTCAGGTGTAATGCAAAGAAAAGTCCATGTTCAGTGTACTCAGATCCCTGACTGATAAATTCTGCTTACAAAACAGTATTACCTGCCACTTCCTATAATATATATGACGGCAGTATCTGTTGCCGAAAGAACAATTGCCATGGATAACCATGCAGCTTTGCTAGAAATGAAATGATGATTAAATGGATGGAGCGTCTGCCATGTAAGCAGGAGATCCCGGGTTCGAGTACCGGTTGGGGCACACATTTTCAACATTTCCCCAATGAAGTACATCAACGCCTGTTTGCAGCTAGGGTGTCCATTTAATTATCGTTTCACTTCCTATAATAGCAGCTCCACCTCTCATTGAATTAAAACGCTCAGTTTCCCATTACAAAAGGGTGCGCATGTATTTTGATTGGATAGTGTGTTTATAGTTCTTATCTATGTGATTTCTGCAACCCCTTAGTCAGTCCACCATACACAATTGAATTAGAATCCAGAAATCACAATATATTTGATTATATTTATGTTTTTGAATATTGAGGACTTTGATTTGGGGCGAGTATTTACTGACTTACAGAAATACAAAGTTTACCTATATAGCTGTGGAAATATGTGTGCTGAGAATTACAGGGAGGGAAAAGGAAATGGAAAAATGGACAGGGAACAGGCAGGAGTAGGAGACGTAGTGGGGAGGTAGTGGAGATGAGTGACAAATGTAGTGATGGAGTGAGTGGCAGATAGGATAAGACAATTACTTGCTCCTATCCTAGAGAGGTGAGTGGGGGGAACATTGAGGTGACAGTCTGGTGAGAGGCATTGAGTGGATATCAGGCTACATGGACTACAAGCTGCAATGCCTGTAGCTTGAGACCAGAATACCAGGAGAAGCCAGGGAAGAGGCTTAATCAAACAGTGGGACTCCAATGAATGAATGATGTGAGTAGAAGAAACAGAGGAATCTAGTTTATAAATGTTCATAGCTGATGCGTTCAGTACTACCATAAGTTATTTGATACTAACATTTTCAGGGGCTCCCTTAACCTTTCTGTGGTCAATCAGACATAAAGGTCCTGCCAAAATGTTTGTTTCAGAATCTGCACAACCATAGGAATGTCCCATTTCATTGTGTACTGTAATCTGTTGTTCAGTTTATGTACAATTAAAACCCAGAAGCTGACAGGTGATGCTAGAATGTGTTTTTTTCTTTGTTGGTACAGAAGTGAGTACAGTATGTTTTGTAGAAGGAGCTTCCTATCTTTGGCTTAATTGTGGATGGCAAAGACAGTGTAGATATTATTTATCTTTGTTACATTATTTGCTAGGTATATACTATTTGACATATATTTTCACTGATAACTCATTCTTGAAGAAAACTGATGTCTGTGTCTTGTAACTAAAATTAATGCATGTCTTTATTAATGAAAATCATATCAAAATCGTGACTGTAGTTGGAAATCTACCACCACACATGTACAGATACTGTTCTTTTGATGTACTGTTTTTCTTCTTTCTCATGAGATAGTGTACTGGAGACATTTGTTTTCTTTTCCTTATTTTGTCTTGAATGTCTCAATAGTTTCTTGGAATTAATTGTTTACAATTATTTATGGAGCTGTCTTTTGAATTACGGGGAGGGTGGCTATGAAGAATACAGTCAGCAGAAATAAGGTTTCTATGATCTACTTTATAACATATGAAAGCTGATCACCTCTGAAATGAAGGTGCTGGGAGTGTATAGTAGAGTGAAAACAACTGAAGCATGTGGGATGAATGTGTCAATGCTTTTGGAGAGAATGGCTGATAATGCAGTATCACTTCCTCTTCACTAGATTTGTCTCTGGTGCCAGTACCTTTGTTCATAAAATATATGTCCCACCTAATGTGGATGATCCATGCACAAGGAGAGAGATGTGCTCAGGTAGCCATGAACATTAGAACTTCATTGGAACACAGAAGGCACATGATAATGTTGGGCAAGTGAAACAGCTTCCTAGTGCAAGCAACATAAAAATACTCCTGATATGCTGTAAGGTTGTCACTAATATGAGCTAAGCTGAGCACTGCAAGTTGCACTGATGATGTCCTAGATTCCAATGTTGCTGTGCTCAGAGGAAAAGTTTTGACTGTAACAGCAGCCAAAAGTATGAACTGTCATCCCCATGGAGGAGATGGCAGTGTCATCCATGAGGCACACACCTGGAAGAAAAATACAGAAATTGGGCCAAGACATCAGTAAGGAGGGATGATGATGTGGAATGGTGCAGGCAGAAAGATACCAGGATGAAAGAAAGAAGTGCCACAAGGCATTTGAACACGGAGCAAAACCATTCAAACACTATGCAGAAGCACTTGAACACAGAGATGAAGGCTACCTAATGGATCACAAGACACTGGTAAAAATCTTCCAGAGACAAAAAGTTAATTATAAAAGCACAAGAAGAGAGATGTTCCTGAGTGGACAAGAGGAAGAGTGTTTCATTGTGGCACAGATGGTACATGCCAACATGAAGCAAATGAAACAACTTTCTGATGAAGGCAAGGAAGAGAATGCCATGATGCATGAAAAGATTGCCACTAATATGAAAACTATTCTTGAAGCTTCCAGTTGAGCACTCTGTCTGTAACAACTGACAAACACTGCTGTAGGTTGCACTGGCAATGCCAATATTGTGGGCCGCATTCTTATTAATATAGTCATGCATTCCAAAGTAGATAGTTGATGTCGAGTTTGGAACTTGGGTTGGCTGGTGAGCCACTGTACATTCCCCTACAAAGGCTATGTAGTAGATAAATACTGTTAAGTTGTCCAGTGTCGCATGGCTCCAGGGTGGAAACCGTGCAGTGGCTGTCATTGGCAAGATCCGCTGCACTGAGGGTGAGTTTCAGTTTCAAGCCTGTTCAGATGCCAGCAACTGACATACCTCTGTTCTGTGGCATAAGGCAGAATTGTAAAACACCAGCCAGATGCTACTCCACCCACTTCCACCTCATTCCTATTATGTCTCCTAATCCATCCTGTTCCCATACGCATCAGATTTTCTTTCTGTCTCACCTCTACAAAAAATCCACCTGAGAAATAATCTGCCTCACCTGCCACTCATTCTCCTCACTACTTGTACCCATCTGTAAGTAAAGAAAGGAGTGTTACATTGAATGTGTTTGATGTGGCATTATTACTGCACAAACAGCAAAAATGTGGTAAGTGATAAACATTTTTGCTATTACTTTCTGTGGGGTATCTGTGAGAGAAATTCATCATAATTTAAAATTATTGGTGAAGTTTTCTGCAAAACACTAAGTGCTCTCATTGCCAAATACTGGATGAATATAATGTCGGTACATGAATGCAAGTAGTGAAGGTGCATAAACAAGCTTACACACAGTTCCTAAATGTTAAACGTGACACTGTGTTAACTGTGTAACATAAGATTGTATGTTTTATTAAGCAGATTTTAAAATTTGATCAATAATTATGTGAAATGATGACAATAAACATTTATTTGTCCCTGCCAGTCTTCAGATAGCAAGCGTGCAACCGGAATAAAGTTCTGGCTTTCTGGAACTCGGTAATATTGATGGTTGTTTATAATTGAGTAGATTAGATGCTCAATTATACACTGATCCGTACTTTTTCTAAAAGATAGAAACAATTGATTCTGTTCTTTATCAGGTCATGTTGAAACACACTTAGTTTATCACTAGTTTGTTTTACTTGTGCAGATAAAGTATTTTTTATATTAACACGCAAATTCTTTTTTTGTCAATCAGGCCCTGCTAAGGAGGAAGGCACGCGTCCCATCGCTCAGGTGAGTGAAAGTAGTGGATGCACGTATGAGACTGGCAGAGCAAGTGTGATTTTCACCAGTAGCATATAAAGTTTGGTTCTGTGGCATGTAATGAACCCCACACTGCTTCCTGTCCTCCTCCCAGGGTGAGGACATATTTCATCAGCTCAGGGCTTTGAACCGTTAAAATACTTCCTCCTATTCTGAGCTACTCTGCACACTACCAACTTGCTTAATCAAATAAACTCCTTTATTAATATCCTATTCATCTCCATTTCAGTCTCATTGCATCTCCCATGGCAGTCTGTTTCCTGACATCACAAACTTTGCAACTTCTTTAGCACTGTTAACTGAAATGCTATCTCAAGTCTAAATTACCTGCTAAATGAACCAAAAAATATCTGAAAGACCACTCATATACTGGCTCTTAATTTAAAACAAGTAACTCTCTTTAATTATTAATGTCAAGTCATGTGTCATTGGTTAGTGTACAGAATCTTACTGACAGCTCGACTTCATCTTCGTTCTCCTGGTGTAATGGCAGTTGTCATGATGCTGACAGTTCTAGGGGGAAGGCACATTGCTGAACAAGAATGAGACAGCAAGGAATAAACCCATGGACTGGTTGTTTGTGTTGCCATCATCATTTGTGAAAGTGGCATGGCTGGACCATGTAAAATTTGGGGATTCGTGTGGATGCTGATAACCACGCCATTGAGTGCCCCCTAACCAGGTATCATCATCATCATGATAGAATAAAACACTGAATTCATCATGAACTGTGAAGAACGATAAACTAATTATCGTTATCCCATCCTGCAGATATGCTGCATCAATCTCCACTAGATTTTGTGTGTTGTGGTTGGCAGGTGTTACTAGAGGAGGCCAAAATGCATGCGTTTTAACTCACGCAGGCTGGCGTGAGGTCTGGAACAGGACAAGGAAATTAGAATTTAGAAAAACTGACTTAGCTGGTGGAATACTTAACTTTAATCCATTAATGATGAACGTCTGTCTTGATGGTACATGATTCACAATATCAATAGTAACTGATATGGGCCCCTTGCTAGGTTGTAGCAAATGAGGTAGCTGAAGGCTATGCTAAACTATCGTCTCGGCAAATGAGAGCGTATTATGTCAGTGAACCATCACTACAAAGACGATTGTACAGCTGGGGCGAGTGCTAGGAAGTCTCTCTAGACCTGCCGTGTGGTGGCGCTCGGTCTGCAATCACTGATAGTGGCGACACGTGGGTCCGAAGTATACTACCGGACCGCGGCCGATTTAAAGGCTACCACCTAGCAAGTGTGGTGTCTGGCGGTGACACCACATTATGCACAACAGAGAAGGGTATAAAAGTTTAAAGCCATCATTTGAATTAAAAAAAAAAAAAAAAATATCTCTTTGTGGTGGTGACCATTGTTCATCGGTACTGTAGACATTGTGAAATGTACACCTTTACCAAAGCGATGTGTTACACCATAGTTGATACTCATTAAACATGACAATAAATATTCCTTAAAATCAACGCTTACCACTTACTGTTGTCTAAAATGCTTACTGATTGCAGTTGGGAACTGAGATTTCTCCATTTTTGAGCAAATATCACAAACACAAATGACAGGTACTCGGAATCGCAAACACGTTTCAAAATACCTTTCTAGAATTATATCAGACTCATTCTCCTCCATACATTCATGACCTGTCAAACTTCCTAAACTCTTCTGAAAATACTTTCCTACTTGTGAAATAACTACCAAGTGAACTACTTTGAGAGGTATACTTGTCATAGTGTTTGTTATGTTTGACAGATGTTGATTAGTAATTCAATAAAACTACCTTAGTGTACTTGAGCAAGTGCATCACAAATTGTGCAGTGTGATTTCAAAGTAACTGTTTAGTTACTTTTGTCATTAGGGATTTGCTTTCAGTAACATTAATATAGGTCTCTGGTACATTAAACAGAATTGAATGATCATTCTTGTGATCTTTCAGATCTTGCATTGACTTACTTCCAGCGCCCATTACCATGGCAAACAGTCCTTTATCCAGTAAGTGGTTTCTTTTTCATACATCTTGTTGTTTAGGACCAATCTGTGGCACAAATCTTAAAGGACAGGAATGTGTCAGATAAAATAAAATGTTTAAGAAACCAAAAAAGAGGAGCCATAAGTTTATATAAATGCAGTCAAGAATGTAACACAGGAATGGCCGCTGAGGTGCCACCTCTCCATTTCTTCCCTCCTCCTCTTTCCTAATCATGACATTATTCCAATGGAATATTGGTGGCCTTTAATCCAAAAAGATGACTTGTGGCTGCTCTTGGAATCGCAGCCTCTGCTAGTTCTGTGCTTGCAGGAAACAAAATTGCATCCTCCTGACTGATTTGAGCTTTTGTATTTCTTCCCAGTCTGCTTTGACTCCCTCTCTCCAAAGATGGCATTCCATATCGTAGGAGGAGAGAGGGGAGTCATGCTGCTCATATGGAAGGACGTTCAAAGTCAACATTTCTCCCTGACTACCCAGCTTGAAGCTATTCCTGTCCGTGTTTTACATTCCTCTCCTGAACTTTTCCATATGTACTGTTTACATCCCTCAGTCATTCCGTGTCATGTACACTCTTCATCCAGCTTACTGGCCAACTCCCTCACCCCTTTCTGCTGCTCGTTGACTGTAATGCACACCATTCCCTTTGGAAATCTCCCAGAACCTGACAGAGAGGTGCCCTCTAACTACATGCACTCCTACCCATATCTGGAAATCTCCTGCACTGCCCAATTTGCCCATCATCTCATCACTGTCTCTAGTACGTACTCGAGCAACCATTTACCATTTGCTATCCATTTTCTGACTCCTACCCCACATATATGCACACCCAAATGGCAACTTTCTAGGGATGACTCGAGATTTACTGTTCCCTGGCACCCTTTGAGTAACATAATTTCTCCAGTTGTGATGGCCAGGTAGAGTATCTTACAAATGCCATCATTACCACCACACAATATTCCATTCTCACCCTTCATCTTTACTGTGCCATGTCCCAGTGCCTTGATTGACTGAGCTGTGTTGTGACTCAACTCACATGCAGAGATGTGTTCTCCATGTTTTTAACCATCATTCTATGATGGCAAACTGCATTCATTATGAACAGTTGCATGCACAGTGCCATTGCACCCTTCAGGATAGCAAAAATCTAGCTAGATTTCCTTAACTAGTTCTTCTAACAGTTCCACTACCTCATCTGTTGTATGGGCCCTGCAGGACCAAGATCCATTGGGCTGCTATTCTGCGGAGATTTCAAGCTCCACCCACTATCATTCTGCCTTCCTCCACCAGAAACAAGTGGAGGAGGCGTGGGTAGTACCCTTATTTTGGCAGATTAGCGAGTGCTACAAGCTGCCTTTAGTATGACGGGGCGAGAACTTGCTCTCTCTTCCTATCGATCCTCCAACACAGTGCTGGACGATGTTTGCATTCAGATGTTGCTAAACCTTTCTTTTGTGGGCAAGCACTTGCCCTTTCTTATGTACAACTGCATCTGGGCAGAGGGCGCCGTTTGCCAGATGCCAGCATAAAGACACTGTCATTCCCATACCCATACCCAAGCCCAGTACGGAAAAATACCTTCCTTCTAGTTACTGCCCCATTTCTCCCACAAGCTGTGTTTGCAAACTGATGAAACATGTAATTCATGCCTGGCTGGTATAGTGACTAGAGTGTGGCAACTCACTGACCACTGTACTGTGCGGATTTTGATCAGGCCGTCCTGCAGCTGACCATCTCATCACTTTGTCAACGCGAATGGTTTTCTGTGGATATATCAGACACTGCCAGTGTTTTTAAATTTGCAGAAAGCCTGAAACACCTTCTGAAGGATGGGTATTCTTGATCTCTCTACATGTGGCACTTCTGAGGCCACATGCCCCATGTCCTTCAGATATTTTTAAAGTATTGATTTTTCAAGGAATGTTGGTACTGCCTTGTCAGACACCTTTACCAGGAAGTTGGTGTGCCTCAGGGTACTGTTTTGAGTGTGACCCTCTTTGCTATTGCCTTTAACCTTATTATGTCCTGTCTCCTGCAGGTCATCTCCAGCAGTCTACTGTTGCCCACCCCTACCCTGTTACCCTCCCACACCCTGTCCCAGCCTCCTCCTTACCCCCACATGATTGCCTGTCTCATCATGTGCAACTGCTCGCAGCCTGGCTTCAGCTGCCAGAGAGTGTGATCACGTGTGTGAGAGTTGCATTTGCGTGAGTATGTGAGTGTATGTTATCTATATATAACAGATGCCTTGTTCACTGAGAGCTCACTTTCTTACAGTTTTTTTTTGTCGTGCCTGTGTGCCTTCCATGGTATTGTTAAATTCATTTCTGAAGAATTGCGATGGCTCGGGGCATTGAGGTGCTGAGGTAGGGGTCAGTGTACACTCATCATCAAACAAACAATTGTGCCTTATTAGACAAAAGCCAGGAAAGATCAGACCATTTGGCAATAGTGCCGTAAAAACCAGACCAGGGATTGATCTTGGGGAGATGAGTGTCATTGGTGTGGTAAATGTGAGGTGTCTGATACTCAGTATTCATGTATGCCCCATATGCTAGTGATCGTTTACTTAACTGCATAAGTTATGGACCTGACTCTCAGAAGGTTCAAATCACTGACATAAGCACACTCTTAGCCTTAGTATATTTATTGGCATTCAGATTCTAAGTGCTCACTGTCTACCATTCAAGCAACTAAGAATGGAAGACCAGTTTTACAAACAAGTTTTTTTGTATTCCACTGCCACTCATATTCTTCATTTTGCAGCTTGAAAATATATCTCTGCATGTTTTGGAATGAAGGTTAAGGCCTCAAAATTACCTGCTCTTCCCAAATCCATTCTCCATGGTGAAATGAGAGAAGCATTGCATGGTAACTTGAAGGTGCAGAGTTCAAAGTTACACATTTCCATTTTTTAATTGTTCTTGCAAATTCACTAGAAAGAGAGACAGATTTTTTGGACATTTATGCAAATAATGGAATTGAGTGTCTGAGTAATGAAATAGCTGCTCTTGTTGCGTATGGGCTTCACTCTGTTTCAGATACATTTATTAAACTACCTGTAGCTAAAGTCATGAAAGTTATAATGTTTTATGATAGAGAAAATAACCAACAACAAAAGCAACATTTGAAGAGCTCTTCTTAAAAGACAGAATGAAACATGATACCTTTAACAGTTCATGATAAGAAATATTACACACTACTACAACCACACTTAATACTTACCATCCTTAAATGTTTAAAGCAGTGGTTAAAATTTCCCAGAGTACTTTGACAAAGTGTGAACAAATAATGATGTACTTTTGCACCTACATACAGCCATTAAAGCTCTAATGAATGGGCAGGCAGCATTATCAAATTAGTTATCAACATTACTGGGTCAGCTACTTGTCAGAGAATATTAACTATAATCTATTAGATCTATTATGAACTACCAGAAAGAAGAATGCCAACAATTAAAAGCTTCCAGATGCATTTGAACTTGGATGCTGGCATCTTAAGTACTCACTTATGTGCCTTTACTGATGTAGATGTAGAATGGGTGCCAAGTTTGATATAGCTATTTGAACACAAACCAGACCTCATGGCAAAGAATAGAAACAGTAAAACTAATGATTCACAGTATCATCCAGTTTCAGGCCTAGGTAAGCAAAGTGTTGCAACAAAACATTTGATCATATTCCATCAGATCTCATCTGTCACATGTGCCAAACTATAACATCACTTTCCATTACAGTGCTTGTATATAGTCCAGCACAATATCAACATTGTGAAGTGCACTTCCACAAACATTTCTACAGCATAAAGAGATCAAATTTCTTCACGGGGTTTACAATACTATTCAGGTTTTCATCACACAATGTTTGTCTTATATGGGAGTCATAGTGTACTGCATATCGTGCTCGAAAAAGGGAATGGGGAGAAGGGGAAGATAAGGAAGATGATGGCGAGGTGAGTTGCAGTCTTGTGTTAGACCATCATAGCAGCAATAGTTGCGGGCACAGATCAGCGCAATTTCCCTAAATCGCTCCAGGCAAATTACGAGATGGTTCCTATGAAAGGGCACGGCCGACTTCCTTTCCCATCCTTCCCTAAACTGATGTGACCGATGACCTCGCAGTTTGGTCTCTTCCCTCAAAACAGCCCAGCCAGCACAGATCAGTGGAAGATGTCATGGAAGGTCTTAGAACATCACTGAGACCCTAATTACAAGTAACAGACATAAGAAATAAATGAATACACCTTTGGTTGTTGTTACCCATGCCCTGGCTCCAACTCAAACCATTAATGTTTGCTTGACTGTGATGTTCCTGTGGTGCTGCTTGTGAGTGGATGACTGTAACTGAGGTATTGTCAGAGGTGTTAGTCATCAGAAATGGCATATTAGTCAAATGCTGATTCCTCTCTTGTCATGGTGATAAATGGCAAAAATGTTTAAGGACATTTTGTTCAAATATGTGGCCTGTCCTCAGTGTAAGCTGTGCAGGGTTCAGCAAACGTCTGCAGTATGCAGATGATTTGGCTTTCCAACCATTCTTGTCACATATCTGGCAGAGTCGTGAATTTCTATGTATCCTGTGTTGACAGGACAAATGTTAAGGGGTAGTAACGTGCATTTTTAAAGCTATACAAATTCACCCCAAGGGTGACTATGGGAATGGAAGTTGCCTGAGTATTGGGAACTTTGGATAAAATATCAACCTGTGTGATTGATGAATCTTTGGAATGTCAGAAGTCTACCCCTACTGAAAACAGAATTTTAAAGAATTTTGTTGAAGGAGGCACTATCAGCAGAATGCCTGGCTCAAGATATGAGCACACAGCAGGATAACACATAGCTTGCCTGTAAGAGCCAACTAATCCCTCCCCTAGATACGAAGCAGTTGTAGTGAGTGACCAACTTCCCAGTTCCAATGATGCAGTTAGTTGAGGGCCAAGGAAAGCTGTACTGCACGCACAATGATCCACTATAAAACAGGAACTCAGTGAGGAAATGTGTTACACTGGCTGGCAGCCACAGAGCTCCATCTGAATGCAATGTGTAAAAATGTACTTTTCACAGATAAGTTGTCTTACCAAGACCAAACAGTACTTTAGCAGTCCAGACATAATGGCAAATAAGTGGTGACAACAGGTAGTACTAGCCGATTGTCAGTTTCCTGGGGGCGTTGGTTTCCCCCGTAGGGGGCGTTGGTTTCCCCCGTAGGGGGCGTTGGTTTCCCCCGTAGGGGGCGTTGGTTTCCCCCGTAGGGGATCTCATGCTACAGGAAGAATATTCACTTGTGTATAGGTATGCTCATTCAACTGCAGCTGTCCAAGATAGACATTAATGTAATGGACTTGCTGTGAGACACTGCTCACATGAACACAATGGAAATTATGTGTGTGTAAGTAGCAGGAACACACAGAGAACTGGCTGTGAAACACACCATTTATGGCTGATGCTCTTTTGGACTGCTTTTTTTGAAGCCTCGGTGGGGTTGCCTCTTCTGACAAATGGGTCCAATGCCTCACAGATTCATTCCCAGGGTGAATGACTGAAGTCAGAAATAATGGGGCATTCTGGATAAAATGTTATGGACTGAGAACATTTTACTTTCTTTCCTTGTTCTGCTGTGCAGTGTTCTGCCAGTGAGAGCCAGCACAAAATCTCTTGGCGACAGAAAAATACCAAAGATGAGAGAAGGAAATTTGAGCTAGTTCTAGTTGGCATTATCCTTGTACCTGAAATAAATTTATTTTAATTTAATATTTTGAGTATTACATTCTCTATTGCCACCCATCAGACTCGCCCAAGTATGTGCAAAATACATCATCTCACTCTCTCACTCTCTCTCTCTCTCTCTCTCTCTCACACACACACACACACACACACACACACACACACACACACACACACACACACACAGGCAAATTACAAATTGGAAAGTCTCTCATGATCAAATATGAAAACAGGGCAGTAGGATAATTTGTAGTTTCTAAATGGTGTTTATATATAGAAATTGGTCTGTATGCTGCATTTATTTGATGGAGTACATGTGTTTCCTCATGCTGTATGTAGAGTAAGAAACAATATGACATTTAATTTCTGTTGGACAAAACGTGTTTTTTTTTTTGTCTGAATCCTGGGCTACAGCAATGAACTTTGTCCACGGATTGTTCTTCCTTCATGTAATGGAGGAAAAATGCAACTGTGGACACTGCATCATGTAATTTCCCCATGCATCCTCCACAGCCTGACTAAACACAGCTTTGTTAGAGGCCATCTGATCTCGACTGTCAGTCATTTGTCCCAATCAGTGCTACCTAACAATAGCAAGACCGTGCACTCAATTTGCTTACTAAATCACAATCTGTCTTACATCACTGCACCCTTCAGTAAGAGTGATAGATTTGGTTAGTGGGAAGTAACTATACTGCCAGTCATCTCAGACATTTCATACTTGCAGAACTGCAGTGCGAAAGGAGGGAGGTAGGGTGGGTGGGAGGGAGGTAGGAGGGAAGTCAGTATGGAACTGATGCAGCAGAAAATCAGTTTGTAAAGTAAGCACCACTTGGTGTTAGGCTCATACTCACTCAGTTTATGGACTGCAGTTGTTCTTGTTGTTGTTGTTGTCAGTCCGAATGGGGTTTCATGCAGTTCTCCACTCTGGTCTACCTTGTGCAAGCATCCTTGGTTCTCGGTAACCATTATTAAATTCATTATCATGTGTTTAAATCTGGTAGGAGGCATACAGTAATGATTGTAACACAGTACCACGTGGAATGACTTCAGTGCAGTCACCACCAGCAACTTCTGTGCAAATGACTGGTCAGAGAATTCCTGTGCAAATGACTGGTCAGAGAATTCTGTACTGCCTTCACAGAGTGAATAAAAGTACTTCTTTCTCATGAGGTACTGCAGTGCTGGAAGTTAAGCCACATCCTGTTAGCAACTGACACAAGCTGAGTGGACCAAAATCCATTTAGTTCACTTTCAGAGGACTAATTCCAGACCACTGCTGTAGCCCCTCAATGAGCTATGGACATTTGTGGCCGTGTTTAGTCAGATGTTTTTACCTATTTTTCCACTTTTTGTTTCCATTTTAATTTCTTGTGTTTCCTTTGTTTTGACTGCCATTGGGACCCTAGTTGTTGGGCTGCCCCAGTCCAATTATGCTCTTACTCAAGTCACTACTCGACAAAAAATTCTTATTTGCAGTTTCCTCTTTATTGGATGTGTTCACATTAGTCACATTGTGTTGCTGCTGTCATAATATCAGCTTCCATCCCTGTTAGCCATGACCACAGAGATATGCATGGCCAAAATACAAAGTCGCTTCAAAATTGTCCACAGCAACTGCTCTAACAGCTTCCCAATTAAATGTTCGAATATACCAAAATGGGATAATGATGCATTGCCTGTAGTTCTGTCAAACTGTGCTCTTACAGATTACTTTAAAGACTTCAGTTTTGAAATTTCCTTTCCCCTCCAAGTGATGTAGGACTTGCCTTATGCATGTCAAGGAATCCAAATTTACACTGCAGTTGGATTTTGTGTAAATGTTACATTAGTTTCTTGTAAAAGTTGTAACAGCAGTCCCTGACAGGAATGCCTGATGTTAAGTCATCAGTACTGAGTACCACACTTGTTGATGATAGTTTTGTTGGTTAAGCTGTGTATCCAAATTGGCATATAGTTCCTTTAGTTGCTGGATATAAAATTTTCCAATTGTTTAAACTCCCACACCTTTATGCTGGTTCTTCATGCTGTCATTGTTGCTCTCTGCAGTGTTGCTATGAACATGTGCTAGGCTGTTACAGTATTTGTGATTTATGATGCCATATATCATTGCTACCAATGTCACATAGTACACTTCAAGACACCTACACTATCTTCTTTGTAAATTAGATATACTTTTCTGCATATCACCTTAACACTGTCCACAGTATGAAGTGGCTTCCACTAGTCATTCACTATGAAACACACAAGTCTCACTTGTTCTGTGTGTACAGGTACAAATCAGTGAGGCTGATACACTGATGCCAGTTGCCACTGATGCATTTTTACAGGAGAATGCCATCAATAGCGATTTGGATGCCTACAGTGCTATATTTCAATCACATTGCAGTCTGCTGTAGCAGTGTGAACAAGAGCTATTCAGTGTAGTTTGGGGGCTAACTGAGCATGTGCTAATCAACACAAAATACATAGAAAATAACTATCCAAACCCTAACCAACAATGTACCTTGAACAAACTGCTTGCATCTGTAAGAAGCTCCCTAACAGGGTAGTGTGACTCAATTGAAATGAAAACTTATGTGCTGGCCACGCATGTTGAGTATCTGTGGGCATACCTCGACACATTAAACCTCCTTACCACTGGGGCAGCTATTAGCATGTTGGAATCCAAAATATGAACTTTGATGAAGAATTACTCTAACACAACAACACTCTGGAACAGGTTAGTACACCCCTAAATAGACAAAGCTCATAAAATCATAATGTATTGTTGAGGCCAGTGTCCTCCAGTTTTGTAGGTATGCAGTCATTACAGTACTTGCAGATAGTTTAAAGTGTTTCGATCAGGATTCTCGGTGAGTCACATAGTTGTAAGCTGCCACAACTCTGCTACACTACATGGCATGTCATTTGCGACGTGTGCTACGTGAACTGCTGTGGCTCATCACTTTGGGATCTGCTGGTTCTCAGTAACTTGAAATCCAATGGAGACACTATCAGAATTGTACATGACATAATTTCTCTATCTCCTAACTGTGACAGTCTGTAATTTTATAATGGTCTGTTATTCCTTTCCCCTTTCATGAGGGGTGTTCATTCCAGCAAACTAAGCTGTACCATTATTTCGGTCACTGGCAGTGTCCTTACACCAGCCTCCAAACACCAATGTTGCCTTGCTTTTTGTGGGCACCTTTGTCCTTCTCTGTGACAGTGGCTGTATATGGCAGCTGTAATGAATTCAGACAATTAAAATTAAAATATTTTGTGGTTCTTCACTTGGATCATTATGCAGTTTTCATCAATCTCACTTTTATAAAATTCCACATGTATGTACATGCCACAGCACCTGATTCCTTATCTCCATCACTATTTTAATTTAGCAACTTCTTGACATTAAAATGAGCATGTGCAGTGAGAAGACAACCACTGCCACATATCAAGATGTTTGATTTACACTCAAATTCTGTTGATGTAAATTTATTCAGCTTCTTAATATTTTTGCAGATGCCGCAGAAGTTGAGGATGGAGGAGCTGTTGGCAGGTGAGATATTTGCTTTCTTCAGTAGCTTAATTACACATTAAAGTTACGACTTTAATATTTTATTATGTGGTACTTTATTTTTCATCTTTTTCTTTGACATTAATATTCCATTGGTGGTGTGCTAAATAATTTTTGTGAAACAGTTTTAAAAAACTCTATACTATAACTTAACACTGGATGTTAATTATGTCATACATAATTCATACTGAAAATTGGTGGTGTTATTGTAACTACGAAAGATTGGTTACAAATGTACAGTTGCATTGAAAATGTGTACTGTGGTAGATTGTGAGGGAAATGTGGTCAAAGAGAAAAAAGACAAATTTTTAAGTACCAAATTGACATTTAGAAATTTGTCATTGTAATGTTAAGCAAACATTACAAATAGGCACACTACGATAAGTAGTAATGAATTTTGCCACCTGACTGATGTGTGAAATAGCCTGACCCATCTGGGTGCCACAGTTACTCTCAATCCCCCACCTGCCAAGAGTGTTGTTGACTACCCGGTGACAACATGCTACTGAGTACAAGGTGGCTGACTTGTTGGTGGCTTCACAACTTGTGTACTGCATTCTCGAGACCCAGCAGATCCCAACAGACATCTTGCAGATATAGTTCCAGAAAAACATCCAGGAAGACTGTGAGAAGTGGTGCTATTCCACAGTAACAGTCACCAGCATTCTGCTAGACTGGCAACAAACACTATAGAACAACTGGGTTGAGAAGTCATTTTGCACCCACCCTTTTCATCTGATCTTGCACCCTCAGATTTCATCTTCTATGCTCTCTGTTCAATGATCTTGACATACTTCCTTTAGGGGCAAAATACACTTTGAACATGGCTCTTTGCTACAAAACCACATGATTTCTACAGTTGTGGATCCAGAAAGTTATCCCAACAGACTGAAGTGAACAGCGAAACAAATTATGTTATTAATGATGATTTAAGTCTCCAGTATGTATAGTCTGAGTTTTTTAACTTGTAGGAAACACTACAGTGTTATGCATCAGCCTAAGACGTTCGATTGGCCATGAAAGGGTTAATCTGGAAATAAGCAGTAAAAGGCTAAGCCTGGAATAACATTGTTGCGTTCTGTCCCTCTGCCAACCAGATAAATTGTCATAAACCTGCAGGCCAACTGCGTGAGGAGTTGTGGTGGACAGATTTAATGCAAATGTCATATAGGGGATGGGGTGGCAGAGGGTGTAACATAGGAGGTACAGGTACAGGAACAGGTACAGGTACAGGTACAGGTACAGAGCTAGGCATGGGAAAGGGCAGTGTAGGGGTGGCTAGTACTGAGGGAAGAATTGTGAAACTTAAGTTAAGGGGAACTCCAAAATTGTCAAATTAGTGAAGCTGGTATGGCAGTAGAGGGGGCAAGCAACTCGTAGTACACCACATGGTCACCTACATCTAAATCTACATGATTACTCTGCAATTCACATTTAAGTGCTTGGCAAAGGGTTCATCCAACCACAATCATACTATCTCTCTACCATTCCACTCCTTAACAGCGCATGGCAAAAATGAACACCTAAACCTTTCTATTGGAGCTCTGATTTCTCTTATTTTATTTTGATGATCGTTCCTACCTATGTAGATTGGTCTCAACAAAATATTTTCGCTTTCAGAAGAGAAAGTTGGTGATTGAAAATTCATAAATAGATCTCGCCGCAATGAAAAACGTCTTTGTTTTAATGACTTCCATCCCAACTCGCATATCATATCTGCTATACTCTCTCCCCTATTACGTGATAATACAAAACGAGCTGCCCTTTTTTGCACCCTTTCGATGTCCTCCATCAATCCCACCTGGTAAGGCTCCCACACCCCGCAGCAATATTCTAACACCGGACCTCTGCACAATATCCATAAAATTATCTTGTGTGGATGCTCAAATGTCTATGTGGCACTGCTGCTCTGTTTGGACTAAAGCATTCCTTTCCGTTCTTTCTCTTACATTAGCATAAAAACAAAATTTCTAGTCATCAGTAACAATACAGGTTAGAAATGGTCAGTGGTATTCACCCACTAATCAAGAACAAGCAAGAGGGTAATGTACATACGGCCAACCACTGATTTATATGGTTTGGCATGTGGTACCCGTATGATTTATTGTTGAACCTTCTCCTTTGTATTCAAATGCTGCACAGTGACGGAATGGTCATACTTCATCACATTTTCTGGTTCTTGAGTGCAATGATGTGCATCATCGTGGATTAATGCATCCAGACGATCTTCATCAAATGCTGAAGGTCTTTCTGAAAATGGAGGGTCAATAATGTCAAAACACTCATCCTTTAAATTAGAATATCTTTCCTTGCCATGCTCTGTCCCATGGCATTATCCCCATACATGGTGAAAACGTTACCATTGAAACCACATATTCATAAACTCCACTGTTCTCATTTTGCCAACTTAGCCATTTTAAATTAAAATGTAGCAGTGCTTTGTGTCAACATAATATTCATAGAATGACAATGTACCTAAAAGAATGTGTCCACATTAAGTGAGAACAAGGTAATGTACTTCGTAAAAATGGTGGAAAAGACAACTGTATCCTTTGATCCCTAGGCATATGAACTTGTCTTAGATCACATGTAATGCCCCCAACAACACAAAACACGATGATGGGAAAGGCTGACTTAAAGCATACATTGTGTGCTCACTCTTACATTATTGGTATCGGCTGCATAAGTAACAATAACACAGTGCACAGTGTTCACTTAAGATGTCTCTCTGTTTTTGCTCCCAACATTTAATGTTCTAATGATGTACCAACATCATAATGCATTGATGGTGGGTGGTTTAAATAAAAAATATGTACAAATGAAATGAGCTTCGTGACAAGGCTGAAGATATATCGGTACATAGGACACTGCATAGAACTGTATGGAACATTGTAGATGTAACTGTAGATGTGCTCCAAGGAAGTGTGTGGGGCCCTTGATATTGATGTTTTATATTAAGGACATCACAGACATTCTTCTTCTTTTTGTTTTTCTGTTTGGGGTATCTAATGACCACATACTAATTTCAATGCTTCCTCCTTTGTTCTTCTTCCAGGTTTCCTTCGTCTTCACTATCTATCCTTTTTTCTTCCTCAGACCATTCTGACCCTGTCTTCCTCTTCTTCTTCCTGCCTTGGAATGCTTCCATTTGCAACACTTTCTTCTTGAAATCCTATCATTCTGCTGGGTCTTTTTCTTGTATTTCTTTCCAAATCTTTCCTAACTACTTGAATCTGTCCTGTTGTTGACATCTTGTCCCAAAGATGCTTAACAATCTGTTTGGTTAACCTGTTGCTGTTCACTCTGTATAAATGTCCAAAAAATAATACTCAGCTCTTCTGCAGCATTTCAATTGTTTTTCCTATGCTGCAATATACTTCATTACTTCTTAATATTCATACTCATGGATTTCCTAGCAGCCTGAGTATTTTTCAAATGATTCTTAATTCTAGGACTTGAAGTTTGTATAACTCATAATTCAACATTAAACATTCACTTGCATAGAGACATTCTGGTTTTACTACTGTGCTGTAGTGCTGTATTTTCAAATTTTTAGACACACACATCTTGTTGTAAATGTTCATGTTTATATCATATGCTTTCTCCATTTTACATTCTATTTTGACTACAGCAAATATTTTTGAAGCCATTGCCTTGAATCTTTCTACCCAAATATTTAAATTTATAAACCCTCTTTATCTGTGCATTATCTGTTACTAGGATTTCTGGGTCATTATTTTAAGTTTGTCCTAAAAAATTTTTCTACAGCAACTTTTAAAGCTGCTTTGTTACGTATTCCATCTAAGAGGTTGATTTGTATTTCTGAATTTGTTATATTTTTATAAAGAATGGCATAATCTTTTGCAAATACTAGACACTGAATTTCAGTATCTCTTTTTCCTGAAGTCTCCAGTCTCATTGTGACAGCTTATGTTCTTTGCCTTTTGTTTCAATTATCTTACTATTTCCTCTAAGATGCAGTTGAGGTGGTGTGGAAACATGTTGTCACCCTGCATTTCACCTGTTATTTTGAGTGCCTTAGGTGTTTCACACCAAAACTTTACTTATGCTTCAGTGTGTGGGTGTTTCACGAATAAGGTTTGCTAGTTTAGTGTAATGCCAAGTTCTCGAGTCACTTTACCCACTGTTTACCTGTCAATCAAATGCTTTTCTAAAACCTGTAAATGTTAAAACTATGTCTTAAAATTCGTATGGACTAAAAGTTGAAATTCTGTTCTGCACCAGATTCGATCTTTCTAAATCCACTCTGATATTCTCCCAAATGGCTGTCAAGTGTTACTTCTACCTTGTTTAGTAATATTGTTAAAAATATAATACAGCCCACTGGCAACAGATATATACCTGTGCAATTATTTAGATAATGCCTATGACTTTTTTGTGCACAGGATGGATAGGATCCACTTTCCAGTCTTCTGGAATCTTTTGTTTCCCATATTTCTTCAGACATAATCTGAAGGTTAGTTGTCATTACTGCTTGACACCAGTTATGATTGAGATGATTTTATTTCTTCTCCACTGGCTTTGTTGTTTTTCAGGGTTTTTGTTTGTTTGGTTATTTGTTTGTTTGCTGTAGGTGGTAGATCTGCTTCCATGTTTTCCTCAAATATCTGGAAATTCTAGGTAACAATTCAGTTATCTACAGTTCAAAAATTGATCAAAGTACTTTCTTAGTAATTTACATGTGTGGTTATTGCTTAGACCTATTTTACCATTTTTGTCTCTGATGTAAATACATTGGAGCATGATAGCCCTTTTTGAATAAAACCATGACTGTATGTATGAGAGCATTTTTTCTGCTGTAGTACACAGTGATTCTTTTTTATCACTAATTACGATACTCGTGTCATCTGCAAATAGTAGAATTTTGGCTGGGCTGTCTGGAGCCTGTATGTCATTGATATAAACTAGAAATAACAATGGGCCCAGAATGCTGCCCTGAGAAACAACTATTTAAATTTGTTTTGGTTCAGATATGGGTTTAAAATTGTGAAGATTCTTGGATGACCTCAGCTCAACAACTTGTGACCTGTTTTGCAGATAGGATTCAAACCAATTTTTAACGGTACCCCTGATGCATATTGCTTCAAGTTTCCCTAGTAATATTACATTGTTCACAGTATTGAAGGCTTTGGCTAAATCTAGATTAATTCCAACAACCTGTTTATTTGACTCAAAATTTCTTACTATTTCTGTGCAATATGGCTGTTTCTGTACTGTGCCATGTTGACTGTTATTTATTAGTTTATGTTTTTCTAGATATTTTGTAACCCTGATTTTCATAAATTCCTCAAGTATTTTGGAGAAGTATGGGAGGAGAGATATAGGTTGGTAATTTTCTATTTTATGTCTGTCACCATTTTTGTGTAGAGGTATCACTTTAGAGATTTTATTTTATCCGGAAATATCTCTTCACTAAGGGACAAGTTTGCTATGTGCTCTATAGGTTCGACAACACGTGGAGCAATTTTTTAATTATTGATACAGGTACATCATCCAAACCAGAGGACAATTTGGATTTCAAGCATTTAATGACTTTTAGAACTTAATGCTCGTCTGATGGGAATGCCATCATGCTGGTATTTACCATTGGAGACATCACTGTTAATTGTTGCTTAAAGTAAGGGGAATATTAACAAAATAATTGTTTACATTGTTTGCCATGGCGTTTTTTCTATGGGAATATTTTCATTATTTTTAAGATGGATTTCCTGTTCTTTAGTTTGACCCAAATTTTTTTTTCTTTTTTTTTACCTCATCATTCTGGACTTGTTACTAGCCTGCCTTATTAATCTATCATTACTTAATAATTTTGCTTTTGATATTACTTTGCGGTAAGTCTGTTTGTATGTTCTCACATACTCAACAAACTGCTGATCATGACATGTTTTTAACTTTAAACTTAGTAATATCATGGTTTCACTTGATGTTTTAATTCCGGATGTACTCCAGGTCCCTTTGGATCCAGATGATCTGTAACTCAAAAGCTTTTTTGGGAAGCACATTTCAAAGTATGCCATAAAAGTGGAAGCAAATGTATTGTAAGCATCTTTTGTGTTTGTTTGTGCCAAGACCTCTGGCCAAACTGCATTTTTAACATTATTTTTGAACTGATTACAATTTTCAGTAGAGAAAAATCGTTTGTACTCCTTTTTATTTTCCCCTCCTTGGGAGTTGCAGTGAGATTAAAGGTTAGTGCATTATGATCTGATAATCCTATATTCACATTTGTAACTGCAACTTCATGTGTGACCACATTTGAGAAGATGTTATTTATTATTCTTTCACTGGAATCTGTTGTTCTAGTGGGAGCTGATACGTGGGGAAACAAGTTGAAGCTTTTAGTATGTCTAAAAACTTGTATTTTACTGAACTCTGGACCAATAGATTAATATTAAAGTCACCACAAAGAATTATGGCAGAGTTCTCATTTGAGAAAAATGTCTAGCATTTCTTCCAAATTCTTAAGAGAGACTTCAGTATCTCCAGATGGTGATCTGCAAATTGCTGCAACAATTACTTTCTTTTCTATGATTAATGGTTTAGCCTCATATCTTAACTTAAATTTAAGCTTGGGATTTAGATAAATGCATACACCACCACCTTTGACATTTTGCCTATAGTACTGACTGGCAAGTTTATAATATGTGTGACCAAAAGGACTTAAACTATATCTGTACATTGTATAAGGCTCAGTCACAACTTCTGTGCATGTCTATGACAGGTGGGGTGGGCAGCCTATCAAGTTAGGCTGTGGTCTCCTGATCTCACATTTTGTGCTCGCTTACTCAGTTGTGCAGGACTCTGACACTTGTCTCACTCCTCTGTCAACACAGCTTCCCTTTCATGTCGTTTGTCCCCTAACACTGCAGTCAGGTGTCATGTGGTGTAATTATTTAATACAATGATGTATTATATTCTGTACCTTATCTTCTATACTTCTTCTCAAACTCTGTTATAATTACTTTAAAATTCAAAATTGATGCCTTTGACGCATCACATTTATATAAATAACTTACTATGTCACTTTTGACTTAACAAATTATTTATTCCCTTCATCATCACACTCATGAACTACACTAAAAGATCACCTTCATTCAGTATAAAAGAGACACTCACAATAATTTTGAAGGTTCCTCTTCTGTGTCTCACAACATACATCAGTTGTTGAAATAACTCCTTCGGCAGCCTATTGCTTTACAGGACAGTGTGGTGACCCCACAGAATACTTATTTTAACACATGTAGTTTGGCACCCAAAGCTGCTGCGATAGCTGTACAGTGCTGAAGGTGCATATTGTCCCCTGATGTAAGTCACCACACACAAAATAGAAATAACACTAATGAACAATATCTGTACGTTTATGTTTGACATGTTGTTTTCTATTGCTCTTTTCATAATGTGTACACAAAACTTCTTTCAAAATGGCATTCATTGATAAGAAGTCATTGATATGTGCATCTCTCCTCTGGAGTGGTACATACAAGCACAGTCTGTGAACATGGTGCCCAGTGAACACAGTCCAAAGTTTTTTAAATTTTTTTTCCTATATGCCATGAATGTGGATTTCTTTTTGTAACTATGGCTTCTGAGATTGGTTATAGCCTCAGTACATCATTGTCCATGATAAAATACGCAAATTTACCCTCAATCGCAGCCATAATTTAAGAGCATGTCACTAAAGTGAACATAAAGTACTTGAAAGATGTTTTCTCTCTGTGTGTACAATAGTATCCAGTGCAGAACAACAGCGGCTACGGTCACCAGAGGCTGGACCCAGTACTGCAGGTGCAGCGAAGTCACCTGGTGAGTAAGAGTAAGAGCCCACTGTGGCAGGCTTACATTCCTGCTCTGTACACTAGAGAATCAAATGTATCTGGACACCTATTAGTGGACATTAAGATTTTGTGTTCTCCTTTGAGGACTTGAACTCTTCTGGGGACACTTTGACATTTCGAAATCTCTGTGGGTGGATGCCATCCCATTCTTCCTAGATAGCTGATACCAGACAAGGTAGAAATATTGGACACAGGGTATGGAGTGAAAATGCCATTTATAACTAATCCCTAAGACGATCCATTGCTTTCAGGTTGGAACATCGGCAGGCAAGCCTTCTTCAGGAATGCCACTGGTTATAAGCCTTTGCCTAACAATGCTGATCCATGAGAGGTACAAGTGTTGAGCTGATCAAATCGGTCGTTGTCTGTGAATTGTTCCTCTGCTGTGTATTGTACACAATACTGTCAAATATGTACTTACCCTTCTGCATTTATCATATCCTGAAGTACAATAAGGGGAGAACAAGTTAAAGAGGAGAAATTGCATATTGTTACACTGCCTGCTCTGCACTGCATTGTTGGCAGTAGAGTTAATGGCGGATAATGTTCACTGAGTAGTCACTCTATTCAAATTCTTCCGTCAGATACCCACGGAGTATAGCACTGTTTGTCACTCCAAATCTCGTTTCCACTCATCCACTCAACAGCAGTCATGGGTTTTTATGCTACAGTCAGTGTGACTTTATGTTGAACAGAAATGTTGTTTCCAGAAGCTGCTCAGCCACTGTAACCAGTTTTTCTAACTCCCTGTACACAGCCATTTCCTTAGCGGGCTCCTAGCTGCACTTCAAAACTGAAGAGTGACTGCAGCAGCTAACTGCAAGCTGGTTTTTACTATTTCCTACCACAATGATAGAAGCACTTGTCCATCAGCATACTGTGTGTGCCTGGACTTCATGTAGCATTGGTTGTTCCTTCACATTTTCACTTAACTGTCACATCGCTGACAGCTGACTTGGGCAAGTTTGGAAGGGCTGAAATTCATCCCTGTGTTAATTATTCAGGTGTAATGCAAAGAAAAGTCCATGTTCAGTGTACTCAGATCCCTGACTGATGAATTCTGCTTACAAAACAGTATTACCTGCCACTTCCTATAATATGTATGATGGCAGTATCTGTTGCCGAAAGAACAATTGCCATGGATAACCATGCAGCTTTGCTAGAAATGAAATGATGATTAAATGGATGGAGCGTCTGCCATGTAAGCAGGAGATCCCGGGTTTGAGTCCCGGTCGGGCCACACATTTTCAACATTTCCCCAATGAAGTACATCACTGCCTGTTTGCAGCTAGGGTGTCCATTTAATTATCATTTCACTTCCTATAATAGTTGCTCCACCTCTCATTGAATTAAAATGCTCAGTTGCCCGTTACATAAGGGTGCCCAGGTATTTTGATTGGATAGTGGGTTTATAGTTCTTATCTATGTGATTTCTGCAACCCCTTAGTCAGTCCACCATACACAATTTAATTAGAATCCAGAAATCACAATATATTTTATTATATTTATGTTTTTGAATATTGAGGACTTTGATTTGGGGCAAGTATTTACTGACTTACAGAAATACAAAGTTTACCTATATAGCTGTGGAAATATGTGTGCTGAGAATTACAGGGAGGGAAAAGGAAACAGAAAAATGGACAGGGAACAGGCAGGAGTAGGAGACGTAGTGGGGAGGTAGTGGAGATGAGTGACAAATGTAGTGATGGAGTGAGTGACAGATAGGATAAGACAATTACATGCTCCTATCCTAGAGAGGTGAGTGGGGGGAACATTGAGGTGACAGTCTGGTGAGAGGCATTGAGTGGATATCAGGCTACATGGACTACAAGCTGCAATGCCTGTAGCTTGAGACCAGAATACCAGGAGAAGCCAGGGAAGAGGCTTAATCAAACAGTGGTACTCCAATGAATGAATGAATGAATGAATGATGTGAGTAGAAGAAACAGAGGATGATTTGTATTTCAAAACTGAACCTTTTTGTACAACCTATTAGGGTAGTAACTTAAATGGAAATATTGGGGTGTGAATCTAGTTTATAAATGGTCATAGCTGATGCGTTCAGTACTACCATAAGTTATTTGATACTAACATTTTCAGGGGCTCCCTTAACCTTTCTGTGGTCAATCAGACATAAAGGTCCTGCCAAAATGTTTGTTTCAGAATCTGCATAACCATAGGAATGTCCCATTTCATTGTGTACTGTGATCTGTTGTTCAGTTTATGTACAATTAGAACCCAGAAGCTGACAGGTGATGCTAGAATGTGTTTTTTTCTTTGTTGGTACAGAAGTGAGTACAGTATGTTTTGTAGAAGGAGCTTCCTATCTTTGGCTCAATTGTGGATGGCAAAGACAGTGTAGATATTATTTATCTTTGTTACATTATTTGCTAGGTATATACTATTTGACATGTATTTTCACTGATAACCCATTCTTGAAGAAAACTGATGTCTGTGTCTTGTAACTAAAATTAATGCATGTCTTTATTAATGAAAATCATATCAAAATCGTGACTGTAGTTGGAAATCTACCACCACAAATGTACAGATACTGTTCTCTTGATGTACTGTTTTTCTTCTTTCTCATAAGATAGTGTACTGGAGACATTTGTTTTCTTTTCCTTATTTTGTCTTGAATGTCTCAATAGTTTCTTGGAATTAATTGTTTACAATTATTTATGGAGCTGTCTTTTGAATTACGGGGAGGGTGGTTATGAAGAATACAGTCAGCAGAAATAAGGTTTCTATGATCTACTTTATAACATATGAAAGCTGATCACCTCTGAAATGAAGGTGCTGGGAGTGTATAGTAGAGTGAAAACAACTGAAGCATGTGGGATGGATGTGTCAATGCTTTTGGAGAGAATGGCTGATAATACAGTATCACTTCCTCTTCACTAGATTTGTCTCTGGTGCCAGTACCTTTGTTCATAAAATATTTCCCATCAAGACTTTCACTACAGTTTGATCCCAGACCAATCTGTTCATCTTTCTGCCTCACCTCTCTACAGGGAGTCCAGCAGGGAGCTGCCTTGCCCCATCTGCCACCCACACTCGTGGTCATATGTCCCACCTAATGTGGATGATCCATGCACAAGGAGAGAGATGTGCTCAGGTAGCCATGAACATTAGAACATCATTGCAACACAGAAGGCACATGATAATGTTGGGCAAGTGAAACAGCTTCCTAGTGCAAGCAACATAAAAATACTCCTGATATGCTGTAAGGTTGTCACTAATATGAGCTAAGCTGAGCACTGCAAGCTGCACTGATGATGTCCTAGATTCCAATGTTGCTGTGCTCAGAGGAAAAGTCTTGACTGTAACAGCAGCCAAAAGTATGAACTGTCATCCCCATGGAGGAGATGGCAGTGTCAACCATGAGGCACACACCTGGAAGAAAAATACAGAAATTGGGCCAAGACATCAGTAAGGAGGTATGATGATGTGGAATGGTGCAGGCAGAAAGATACCAGGATGAAAGAAAGAAGTGCCACAAGGCATTTGAACACGGAGCAAAACCATTCAAACACTATGCAGAAGCACTTGAACACAGAGATGAAGGCTACCTAATGGATGACAAGACACTGGTAAAAAGCTTCCAGAGACAAAAAAGGAATTATAAAAGCACTAGAAGAGAGATGTTCCTGAGTGGACAAGAGGAAGAGTGTTTCATTGTGGCACAGATGGTACATGCCAACATGAAGCAAATGAAACAACTTTCTGAGGAAGGCAAGGAAGAGAATGCCCTGATGCATGAAAAGATTGCCACTAATATGAAAACTATTCTTGAAGCTTCCAGTTGAGCACTCTGTCTGTAACAACTGACAAACACTGCTGTAGGTAGCACTGGCAATGCCAATATTGTGGGCCGCATTCTTATTAATATAGTCATGCATTCCAAAGTAGATAGTTGATGTCGAGTCTGGAACTTGGGTTGGCTAGTGAGCCACTGCACATTCCCCTACAAAGGCTATGTAGTGGAGAAATACTGTTAAGTTGTCCAGTGTCGCATGGCTCCAGGGTGGAAACCGTGCAGTGGCTGTCATTGGCAAGATCCGCTGCACTGAGGGTGAGTTTCAGTTTCAAGCCTGTTCAGATGCCAGCAACTGACATACCTCTGTTCTGTGGCATAAGGCAGAATTGTAAAACACCAGCCAGATGCTACTCCACCCACTTCCACCTCATTCCTATTATGTCTCCTAATCCATCCTGTTCCCATACGCATCAGATTTTCTTTCTGTCTCACCTCTACAAAAAATCCACCTGAGAAATAATCTGCCTCACCTGCCACTCATTCTCCTCACTACTTGTACCCATCTGTAAGTAAAGAAAGGAGTGTTACATTGAATGTGTTTGATGTGGCATTATTACTGCACAAACAGCAAAAATGTGGTAAGTGATAAACATTTTTGCTATTACTTTCTGTGGGGTATCTGTGAGAGAAATTCATAATTTAAAATTATGGTGAAGTTTTCTGCAAAACACTAAGTGCTCTCATTGCCAAATACTGGATGAATATAATGTCGGTACATGAATGCAAGTAGTGAAGGTGCATAAACAAGCTTACACACAGTTCCTAAATGTTAAACGTGACACTGTGTTAACTGTGTAACATAAGATTGTATGTTTTATTAAGCAGATTTTAAAATTTGATCAATAATTATGTGAAATGATGACAATAAACATTTATTTGTCCCTGCCAGTCTTCAGATAGCAAGCGTGCAACCGGAATAAAGTTCTGGCTTTCTGGAACTCGGTAATATTGATGGTTGTTTATAATTGAGTAGATTAGATGCTCAATTATACACTGATCCGTACTTTTTCTAAAAGATAGAAACAATTGATTCTGTTCTTTATCAGGTCATGTTGAAACACACTTAGTTTATCACTAGTTTGTTTTACTTGTGCAGATAAAGTATTTTTTATATTAACACGCAAATTCTTTTTTTGTCAATCAGGCCCTGCTGAGGAGGAAGGCACGCGCCCCATCGCTCAGGTGAGTGAAAGTAGTGGATGCACGTATGAGACTGGCAGAGCAAGTGTGATTTTCACCAGTAGCATATAAAGTTTGGTTCTGTGGCATGTAATGAACCCCACACTGCTTCCTGTCCTCCTCCCAGGGTGAGGACATATTTCATCAGCTCAGGGCTTTGAACCGTTAAAATACTTCCTCCTATTCTGAGCTACTCTGCACACTACCAACTTGCTTAATCAAATAAACTCCTTTATTAATATCCTATTCATCTCCATTTCAGTCTCATTGCATCTCCCATGGCAGTCTGTTTCCTGACATCACAAACTTTGCAACTTCTTTAGCACTGTTAACTGAAATGCTATCTCAAGTCTAAATTACTTGCTAAATGAACCAAAAAATATCTCAAAGACCACTCATATACTGGCTCTTAATTTAAAACAAGTAACTCTCTTTAATTATTAATGTCAAGTCATGTGTCATTGGTTAGTGTACAGAATCTTACTGACAGCTCGACTTCATCTTCGTTCTCCTGATGTAATGGCAGTTGTCATGATGCTGACAGTTCTAGGGGGAAGGCACATTGCTGAACAAGAATGAGACAGCAAGGAATAAACCCATGGACTGGTTGTTTGTGTTGCCATCATCATTTGTGAAAGTGGCATGGCTGGACCATGTAAAATTTGGGGATTCGTGTGGATGCTGATAACCACGCCATTGAGTGCCCCCTAACCAGGTATCATCATCATCATGATAGAACAAAACACTGAAATCATCATGAACTGTGAAGAACGATAAACTAATTATCGTTATCCCACCCTGCAGATATGCTGCATCAATTTCCACTAGATTTTGTGTTGTGGTTGGCAGGTGTTACTAGAGGAGGCCAAAATGCATGCGTTTTAACTCACGCAGGCTGGCGTGAGGTCTGGAACAGGACAAGGAAATTAGAATTTAGAAAAACTGACTTAGCTGGTGGAATACTTAACTTTAATCCATTAATGATGAACGTCTGTCTTGATGGTACATGATTCACAATATCAATAGTAACTGATATGGGCCCCTTGCTAGGTTGTAGCAAATGAGGTAGCTGAAGGCTATGCTAAACTATCGTCTCGGCAAATGAGAGCGTATTTTGTCAGTGAACCATCACTACAAAGACGGTTGTACAGCTGGGGCGAGTGCTAGGAAGTCTCTCTAGACCTGCCGTGTGGTGGCGCTCGGTCTGCAATCACTGATAGTGGCGACACGCGGGTCCGACGTATACTACCGGACTGCGGCCGATTTAAAGGCTACCACCTAGCAAGTGTGGTGTCTGGCGGTGACACCACATTATGCACAACAGAGAAGGGCATAAAAGTTTAAAGCCATCATTTGAATTAAAAAAAAAATAATCACTTTGTGGTGGTGACCATTGTTCATCGGTACTATAGACATTGTGAAATGTACACCTTTACCAAAGCGATGTGTTACACCATAGTTGATACTCATTAAACATGACAATAAATATTCCTTAAAATCAACGCTTACCACTTACTGTTGTCTAAAATGCTTACTGATTGCAGTTGGGAACTGAGATTTCTCCATTTTTGAGCAAATATCACAAACACAAATGACAGGTACTCGCAATTGCAGACACATTTCAAAGTACCTTTCTAGAATGATATCAGACTCATTCTCCTTCATACATTCATGGCCTATCCAACTTCCTAAACTCTTCTGAAAATACTTTCCTGCTTGTGAAATAACTACCAAGTGAACTACTTTGAGAGGTATACTTGTCATAGTGTTTGTTATGTTTGACAAGTGTTGATTAGTAATTCAATAAAACTACCTTAGTGTACTTAAGCACGTGCATCACAAATTGTACAGTGTGATTTCAAAGTAACTGTTTAGTTACTTTTGTCATTAGGGATTTGCTTTCAGTAACATTAATATAGGTCTCTGGTATATTAAACAGAATTGAATGATCATTCTTGTGATCTTTCAGATCTTGCATTGACTTACTTGCCAGCTCCCATGACCATGGCAAACAGTCCTTTATCCAGTAAGTGGTTTCTTTTTCATACATCTTGTTGTTTAGGACCAATATGTGGCACAAATCATAAAGGTCAGGAATGTGTCAGATAAAATAAAATGTTTAAGAAACCGAAAAAGAGGAGCCATAAGTTTATGTAAATGCAGTCAAGAATGTAACACAGGAATGGCCGCTGAGGTGCCACCTCTCCATCTCTTTCCTCCTCCTCCTTCTTCCTAATCATGACATTATTCCAATGGAATATTAGTGGCCTTCAATCCAAAAAGATGACTTGCAGCTGCTCTTGGAATCGCAGCCTCTGCTAGTTCTCTGCCTGCAGGAAACAAAATTGCATCCTCCTGACTGATTTGAGCTTTTGTATTTCTTCCCAGCCTGCTTTGACTCCCTCTCTCCAAAGATGGCATTCCATATCGTAGGAGGAGAGAGGGGAGTCATGCTGCTCATATGGAAGGACGTTCAAAGTCAACATTTCTCCCTGACTACCCAGCTTGAAGCTATTCCTGTCCGTGTTTTACATTCCTCTCCTGAACTTTTCCATATGTACTGTTTACATCCCTCAGTCATTCCGTGTCATGGACACTCTTCATCCAGCTTACTGGCCAACTCCCTCACCCCTTTCTGCTGCTCGTTGACTGTAATGCACACCATTCTCTTTGGAAATCTCCCAGAACCTGACAGAGAGGTGCCCTCTAGGCTGAACTTCTGTCACCTTAACCTCATTTGCCTTATCGTGGGAGTACCCATCTTCCTTTTAACTACATGCACTCTTACCCATATCTGGAAATCTCCTGCACTGCCCAATTTGCCCATCATCTCATCACTGTCTCTAGTACGTACTCGAGCAACCATTTACCATTTGCTATCCATTTTCTGACTCCTACCCCACATATATGCACACCCAAATGGCAACTTTCTAGGGATGACTAGAGATTTACTGTTCCCTGGCACCCTTTCAGTAACATAATTTCTCCAGTTGTGATGGCCAGGTAGAGTATCTTACAAATGCCATCATTACCACCACACAATATTCCATTCTCGCCCTTCATCTTTACTGTGCCATGTCCCAGTGCCTTGATTGACTGAGCTGTGTTGTGACTCAACCCACATGCAGAGATGTGTTCTCCATGTTTTTAACCATCATTCTATGATGGCAAACTGCATTCATTATGAACAGTTGCATGCACAGTGTCGTTGCACCCTTCAGGATAGCAAAAATCTAGCTAGATTTCCTTAACTAGTTCTTCTAACAGTTCCACTACCTCATCTGTTGTATGGGCCCTGCAGGACCAAGATCCATTGGGCTGCTATTCTGCGGAGATTTCAAGCTCCACCCACTATCATTCTGCCTTCCTCCACCAGAAACAAGTGGAGGAGGCTTGGGTAGTACCCTTATTTTGACAGATTAGCGAGTGCTACAAGCTGCCTTTAGTATGAGGGGGCGAGAACTTGCTCTCACTTCCTATCGATCCTCCAACACAGTGCTGTACGATGTTTGCATTCAGATGTTCCTAAACCTTTCTTTTGTGGGCAAGCACTTGCTCTTTCTTATGTACAACTGCATCTGGGCAGAGGGCGCCGTTTGCCAGATGCCAGCATAAAGACACTGTCATTCCCATACCCATACCCAAGCCCAGTACGGAAAAATACCTTCCTTCTAGTTACTGCCCCATTTCTCCCACAAGCTGTGTTTGCAAACTGATGAAACATGTAATTCATGCCTGGCTGGTATAGTGACTAGAGTGTGGCAATTCACTGACCACTGTACTGTGCGGATTTTGATCAGGCCGTCCTGCAGCTGACCATCTCATCACTTTGTCAACGTGTGTCGCGAATGGTTTTCTGTGGATATATCAGACACTGCCAGTGTTTTTAAATTTGCAGAATGCCTGAAACACCTTCTGAAGGATGGGTATTCTTGATCTCTCTACATGTGGCACTTCTGAGGCCACATGCCCCATGTCCTTCAGGTATTTTTAAAGTATTGATTTTTCAAGGAATGTTGGTACTGCCTTGTCAGACACCTTTACCAGGAAGTTGGTGTGCCTCAGGGTACTGTTTTGAGTGTGACCCTCTTTGCTATTGCCTTTAACCTTATTATGTCCTGTCTCCTGCAGGTCATCTCCAGCAATCTACTGTTGCTCACTTCTACCCTGTTACCCTCCCACACCTTGTCCCAGCCTCCTCCTTACCCCCCCGTGATTGCCTGTTTAATCATGTGCAACTGCTCGCAGCCTGGCTTCAGCTGCCAGAGAGTGTGATCACGTGTGTGAGAGTTGCATTTGCGTGAGTATGTGAGTGTATGTTATCTATATATAACAGAGGCCTTGTTCACTGAGAGCTCACTTTCTTACAGTTTTTTTTTTGTCGTGCCTGTGTGCTTTCCATGGTATTGTTAAATTCATTTCTAAAGAATTGTGATGGCTCGAGGCATTGAGGTGCTGAGGTAGGGGTCAGTGTACACTCATCAGCAAACAAACAATTGTGCCATATTAGACAAAAGCCTGGAAAGATCAGACCATTTGGCAATAGTGCCATAAAAACCAGACCAGGGATTGATCTCGGGGAGATGAGTGTCATTGGTGTGGTAAATGTGAGGTGTCTGATACTAACTCAGTATTCATGCTAGTGATCGCTTACTTAACTGCATAGGTTATGGACCTGACTCTCGGAAGGTTCAAATCACTGACATAAGCACACTCTTAGCCTTAGTATATTTATTGGCATTCAGATTCTAAGTGCTCACTGTCTACCATTCAAGCAACTAAGAATGGAAGACCGGTTTTATCAACAAGTTTTTTGTATTCCACTGCCACTCATATTCTTCATTTTGCAGCTTGAAAATATATCTCTGCATGATTTAGAATGAAGGTTATGGCCTCAAAATTACCTGCTCTTCCCAAATCCATTCTCCATGGTGTAATGATAGAAGCATTGCACGGTAACTTGAAGGTGCAGAGTTCAAAGCTACACATTTCCATTTTTTAATTGTTTTTGCAAATTCACTAGAAAGAGAGACAGATTTTTTTGACATTTATGCAAATAATGGAATTGTGTGTCTGAGTAATGAAATAGCTGCTCTTGTTGTGTATGGGCTTCACTCTGTTTCAGATACATTTATTAAACTACCTGTAGCTAAAGTCATGAAAGTTATAATGTTTTATGATAGAGAAAATAACCAACAACAAAAGCAACATTTGAAGAGCTCTTCTTAAAAGACAGAATGAAACATGATACCTTTAACAGTTCATGATTAGAAATATTACACACTACTACAACCACACTTAATACTTACCATCCTTAAATGTTTAAAGCAGTGGTTAAAATTTCCCAGAGTACTTTGACAAAGTGTGAACAAATAATGATGTACTTTTGCACCTACATACAGCCATTAAAGCTCTAATGAATGGGCAGGCAGCATTATCAAATTAGTTATCAACATTACTGGGTCAGCTACTTGTCAGAGAATATTAACTATAATCTATTAGATCTATTATGAACTACCAGAAAAAATAATGCCAACAATTAAGCTTCCAGATGCATTTGAACTTGGATGCTGGCATCTTAAGTACTCACTTATGTGCCTTTACTGATGTAGATGTAGAATGGGTGCCAAGTTTGATATAATTATTTGAACACAAACCAGACCTCATGGCAAAGAATAGAAACAGTAAAACTAATGATTCACAGTATCATCCAGTTGCAGGCCTAGGTAAGCAAAGTGTTGCAACAAAACATTTGATCATATTCCATCAGATCTCATCTGTCACATGTGCCAAACTATAACTTCACTTTCCATTACAGTGGTTGTGTATAGTCCAGCACAATATCAACATTGTGAAGTGCGCTTCCACAAACATTTCTACAGCAAAAAGAGATCAAATTTCTTCACGGGGTTTACAATACTATTCAGGTTTTCATCACACAATGTTATTCTTGTATGGGAGTCCTAGTGTACTGCATATCGTGCTTGAAAACGGGAACAGGGAGAAGGGGAAGATAAGGAAGATGATGGCGAGGTGAGTTGCAGTCTTGTGTTAGACCATCATAGCAACAATAGTTGCGGGCACAGATCAGTGGAAGATGTCATGGAAGGCCTTAGAACATCACTGAGACCCTAATTACAAGCAAGTAACAGACATAAGAAATAAATGAATACACCTTTGGTTGTCGTTACTCATGCCCTGGCTCCAACTCAAACCATTAATGTTTGCTTGACTGTGATATTCCTCTGGTGCTGCTTGTGAGTGGATGACTGTAACTGAGGTATTGTCAGAGGTGTTAGTCATCAGAAATGGCATATTAGTCCAATGCTGATTTCTCTCTTGTCATGCTGATAAATGGCAAAAATGTTTAAGGAAATTTTGTTCAAATATGTGGCCTGTCCTCAGTGTAAGCTGTGCAAGGTTAAGCAAACGTCTGCAGTATGCAGATGATTTGGCTTTCCATCCATGCTTGTCACATATCTGGCAGTCGTGAATTTCTATGTATCCTGTGTTGACATGACAAATATTAAGGGGTAGTAACGTGCATTTTTAAAGCTATACAAATTCACCCCAAGGGTGACTATGGGAGTGAAAGTTGCCTGAGTATTGGGAACTTTGGATAAAATATCAACCTGTGTGATTGATGAATCTTTGGAATGTCAGAAGTCTACCCCTACTGTAAACAGAATTTTAAAGAATTTTGTTGAAGGAGGCACTATCAGCAGAATGCCTGGCTCAAGATACTGAGCACACAGCAGGATAACACATAGCTTGCCTGTAAGAGCCAACTAATCCCTCCCCTAGATACGAAGCAGTTGTAGTGAGTGACCAACTTCCCAGTTCCAATGATGCAGTTAGTTGAGGGCCAAGGAAAGCTGTACTGCACGCACTATGATCCACTATAAAACAGGAACTCAGTGAGGAAATGTTACACTGGCTGGCAGCCACAGAGCTACATCTGAATGCAATGTGAAAAAATGTATTTTTTCACAGATAAGTTGTCTTACCAAGACCAAACGGTAGTTTAGCAGCCGTGAGGGTCCAGACATAATGGCAAATAAGTGGTGACAACAGGTAGTACTAGCCGATTGTCAGTTTCCCGGGGGCGTCGGTTTCCCCCGCCGGGGGCGTCGGTTTCCCCCGCCGGGGGCGTCGGTTTCCCCCGCCGGGGGCGTCGGTTTCCCCCGCCGGGGGCGTCGGTTTCCCCCGCCGGGGGCGTCGGTTTCCCCCGCCGGGGGCGTCGGTTTCCCCCGCCGGGGGCGTCGGTTTCCCCCGCCGGGGGCGTCGGTTTCCCCCGCCGGGGGCGTCGGTTTCCCCCGCCGGGGGCGTCGGTTTCCCCCGCCGGGGGCGTCGGTTTCCCCCGCCGGGGGCGTCGGTTTCCCCCGCCTCAGTAGCAGTCCGTATGCCCACATTTTTAAGAAAGTGGTGCTGCATTTAGTGTGAATGCTATATTGTGGAGGGGAATTCATGCTACAGGAGGAATATTCACTTGTGTATAGGTCTGCTCATTCAACTGCAGCTGTCCAAGATAGACATTAATGTAATGGACTGGCTGTGAGAGACTGCTCACTTGAACACAATGGAAATTATGTGTGTATAAGTAGCACGAACACACAGAGAACTGGCTGTGAAACACACCATTTATAGCTGATGCTCTTTTGGACTGGTTTTTTTGAAGCCTCGGTGGGGTTGTTTCTTCTGACAAATGGGTCCAATGCCTCACAGATTCAGTGCCAGGGTGCATGACTGAAGTCAGAAATAGAGGCATTCTGGATAAAATGTTATGGACTGAGAACATTTTACATTCTTTCCTTGTTCTTCTGTGCAGTGTTCTGCCAGTGAGAGCCAGCACAAAATCTCTTGGTGACGGAAAAATATCAAAGATGAGAGAAGGAAATTTGAGCTAGTTCTAGTTGGCATTATCCTTGTACCTGAAATAAATTTATTTTAATTTAATATTTTGAGTATTACATTCTCTTTACTTGCTCTCTGCCTACATACATGAAATGAATAAACCAAGAGTGCCCCTTTTTAGGGCTATTTTTTGTTATGTCAAATTCATTTCTCTCCCACTCTATTGCCACCCATCAGCCTCGGCCAAAAATGTGCAAAATACATCTCTCTCTCTCTCTCTCTCTCTCTCTCTCTCTCTCTCTCTCTCTCACTCTCTCTCTCACACACACACACACACACACACACACACACACACACACACACACACACACAGGCAAATTACAAATTGGAAAGTCTCTCATGACCAAGTAAGAAAACAGGGCAGTAGGATAATTTGTAGTTTCTAAATGGTGTTTATATATAGAAATTGGTCTGTATGCTGCATTTATTTGATGGAGTACATGTGTTTCCTCATGCTGTATGTAGAATAAGAAACAATATGACATTTAATTTCTGTTGGACAAAACGTGTTTATTTCTTGTCTGAATCCTGGGCTACAGCAATGAACTTTGTCCACAGATTGTTCTTCCTTCATGTAATGGAGGAAAAATGCAACTGTGGACACTGCATCATGTAATTTCCCCATGCATCCTCCACAGCCTGACTAAACACAGCTTTGTTAGAGGCCATCTGATCTCGACTGTCGGTCATTTGTCCCAATCAGTGCTACCAAACAATAGCAAGACCGTGCACTCAATTTGCTTACTAAATCACAATCTGTCTTACATCACTGCACCCTTCAGTAAGAGTGATAGATTTGGTGAGTGGGAAGTAACTATACTGCCACTCATCTCAGACATTTCATACTTGCAGAACTGCAGTGCGAAAGGTGGGAGGTAGGGTGGGTGGGAGGGAGGTAGGAGGGAAGTCAGTATGGAACTGATGTAGCAGAAAATCAGTTTGTAAAGTAAACACCACTTGGTGTTAGGCTCATACTCACCCAGTTTATGGACTGCAGTTGTTCTTGTTGTTGTTATTGTCAGTCCGAATGGGGTTTGATGCAGTTCTCCACTCTGGTCTACCTTGTGCAAGCATCCTTGGCTCTCTGTAACCATTATTAAATTCATTATCATGTGTTTAAATCTGGTAGGAGGCATACAGTAATGATTGTAACACAGTACCACGTGGAATGACTTCAGTGCAGTCACCACCATCAACTTCTGTGCAAATGACTGGTCAGAGAATTCTGCACTGCCTTCACAGAGTGAATAAAAGTACTTGTTTCTCATGAGGTACTGCGGTGCTGGAAGTTAAGCCGCATCCTGTTAGCAACTGACACAAGCTGAGTGGACCAAAATCCATTTAGTTCACTTTCAGAGGACTAATTCCAGACCACTGCTGTAGCCCCTCAATGAGCTATGGACATTTGTGGCCGTGTTTAGTCAGATGTTTTTACCTTTTTTCCACTTTTTGTTTCCATTTTAATTTCTTGTATTTCCTTTGTTTTGACTGCCATTGGGACCCTAGTTGTTGGGCTGCCCCAGTCCAATTATGCTCTTACTCAAGTCACTACTCGACAAAAAATTCTTATTTGCAGTTTCCTCTTTATTGGATGTGTTCACATTAGTCACATTGTGTTGCTGCTGTCATAATATCAGCTTCCATCCCTGTTAGCCATGACCACAGAGATATGCATGGCCAAAATACAAAGTTGCTTCAAAATTGTCCACAGCAACTGCTCTAACAGCTTCCCAATTAAATGTTCGAATATACCAAAATGGGATAATGATGCATTGCCTGTAGTTCTGTCAAACTGTGCTCTTACAGATTACTTTAAAGACTTCAGTTTTGAAATTTCCTTTCCCCTCCAAGTGATGTAGGACTTGCCTTATGCATGTCAAGGAATCCAAATTTACACTGCAGTTGGATTTTGTGTAAATGTTACATTAGTTTCTTGTAAAAGTTGTAACAGCAGTCCCTGACAGGAATGCCTGATGTTAAGTCATCAGTACTGAGTACCACACTTGTTGATGATAGTTTTGTTGGTTAAGCTGTGTATCCAAATTGGCATATAGTTCCTTTAGTTGCTGGATATAAAATTTTCCAATTGTTTAAACTCCCACACCTTTATGCTGGTTCTTCATGCTGTCATTGTTGCTCTCTGCAGTGTTGCTATGAACATGTGCTAGGCTGTTACAGTATTTGTGATTTATGATGCCATATATCATTGCTACCAATGTCACATAGTACACTTCAAGACACCTACACTATCTTCTTTGTAAATTAGATATACTTTTCTGCATATCACCTTAACACTGTCCACAGTATGAAGTGGCTTCCACTAGTCATTCACTATGAAACACACAAGTCTCACTTGTTCTGTGTGTACAGGTACAAATCAGTGAGGCTGATACACTGATGCCAGTTGCCCCCGATGCATTTTTACAGGAGAATGCCATCAATAGTGATTTGGATGCCTACAGTGCTATATTTCAATCACATTGCAGTCTGCTGTAGCAGTGTGAACAACAAGAGCTATTCAGTGTAGTTTGGGGGCTAACTGAGCATGTGCTAATAAACACAAAATACATAGAAAATAACTATCCAAACCCTAACCAACAATGTACCTTGAACAAACTGCTTGCATCTGTAAGAAGCTCCCTAACAGGGTAGTGTGACTCAATTGAAATGAAAACTTATGTGCTGGCCACGCATGTTAAGTATCTGTGGGCATACCCTCGACACATTAAACCTCCTTACCACTGGGGCAGCTATTAGCATGTTGGAATCCAAAATATGAACTTTGATGAAGAATTACTCTAACACAACAACACTCTGGAACAGGTTAGTACACCCCTAAATAGAAAAAGCTCATAAAATCATAATGTATTGTTGAGGCCAGTGTCCTCCAGTTTTGTAGGTATGCAGTCATTACAGTACTTGCAGATAGTTTAAAGTGTTTCGATCAGGATTCTCGGTATTCATGTGGCCTTTATGGCTTCCTATCAACATCACACTACTAATACAAAAGAAGGTGAGTCACATAGTTGTAAGCAGCCACAACTCTGCTACACTACATGGCATGTCATTTGCGACATGTGCTACGTGAACTGCTGTGGCTCATCACTTTGGGATCTGCTGGTTCTCAGTAACTTGAAATCCAATGGAGACACTATCAGAATTGTACATGACATAATTTCTCTATCTCCTAACTGTGACAATCTGTAATTTTATAATGGTCTGTTATTCCTTTCCCCTTTCATGAGGGGTGTTCATTCCAGCAAACTAAGCTGTACCATTATTTCGGTCACTGGCAGTGTCCTTACACCAGCCTCCAAACACCAATGTTGCCTTGCTTTTTGTGGGCACCTTTGTCCTTCTCTGTGACAGTGGCTGTATATGGCAGCTGTAATGAATTCAGACAATTAAAATTAAAATATTTTGTGGTTCTTCACTTGGATCATTATGCAGTTTTCATCAATCTCACTTTTATAAAATTCCACATGTATGTACATGCCACAGCACCTGATTCCTTATCTCCATCACTATTTTAATTTAGCAACTTCTTGACATTAAAATGAGCATGTGCAGTGAGAAGACAACCACTGCCACATATCAAGATGTTTGATTTACACTCAAATTCTGTTGATGTAAATTTATTCAGCTTCTTAATATTTTTGCAGATGCCGCAGAAGTTGAGGATGGAGGAGCTGTTGGCAGGTGAGATATTTGCTTTCTTCAGTAGCTTAATTACACATTAAAGTTACGACTTTAATATTTTATTATGTGGTACTTTATTTTTCATCTTTTTCTTTGACATTAATATTCCATTGGTGGTGTGCTAAATAATTTTTGTGAAACAGTTTTTAAAAACTCTATACTATAACTTAACACTGGATGTTAATTATGTCATACATAATTCATACTGAAAATTGGCGGTGTTATTGTAACTACGAAAGATTGGTTACAAATGTGCAGTTGCATTGAAAATGTGTACTGTGGTAAATTGTGAGGGAAATGTGGTCAAAGAGATAAAAGACAAATTTTTAAGTACCAAATTGACATTTAGAAATTTGTCATTGTAATGTTAAGCAAACATTACAAATAGGCACACTACGATAAGTAGTAATGAATTTTGCCACCTGACTGATGTGTGAAATAGCCTGACCCATCTGGGTGCCACAGTTACTCTCAATCCCCCGCCTGCCAAGAGTGTTGTTGACTACCCGGTGACAACATGCTACTGAGTACAAGGTGGCTGACTTGTTGGTGGCTTCACAACTTGTGTACTGCATTCTCGAGACCCATCTCATACTCCTCTCGCCCCCTCTACTCCCATACCAGCTTCCCTAATTTGAAAATTTTGGAGTTCCCCTTAACTTAAGTTTCACAATCCTTCCCTCAGTACTAGCCTGTACCTGTACCTGTACCTGTACCTGTACCTCCTATGTTACACCCTCTGCCACCCCATCACCTCTATGACATTTGCATTAAATCTGTCCACCACAACTCCTCACGCAGTTGGCCTGCAGGTTTATGACAATTTATCTGGTTGGCAGAGGGACAGAACGCAACAATGTAATTCCTGGCTTAGCCTTTTACTGCTTATTTCCAGATTAACCCTTTCATGGCCAATCGAACGTCTTAGGCTGATGCATAACACTGTAGTGTTTCTTACAAGTTAAGAAAGTCAGACTATACATACTGGAGACTTAAATCATCATAAATAATATAATTTGTTTCGCTGTTCACTTCAGTCTGTTGGGATAACTTTCTGGATCCACAACTGTAGAAATCATGTGGTTTTGTAGCAAAAAGCCATGTTCAAAGTGTATTTTCACTCCAAAGGAAGTATGTCAAGATCATTGAACAGAGAGCAGAGAAGATGAAATCTGAGGGTGCAAGATCAGATGAAAAGGGTGGGTGCAAAATGACTTCTCAACCCAGTTGTTCTATAGTGTTTGTGGCCAGTCTAGCAGAATGCTGGTGACTGTTACTGTGGAATAGCACCACTTCACACAGTCTTCCTGGATGTTTTTCTGGAACTATATCTGCAAGATGTCTGTTGTTGACAATAAATACCAACAGGAAAGTTTCACCTCATGCAAGCAACTCGTAGTACACCACATGGTCACCTACATCTAAATCTACATGATTACTCTGCAATTCACATTTAAGTGCTTGGCAAAGGGTTCATCCAACCACAATCATACTATCTCTCTACCATTCCACTCCTTAACAGCGCATGGGAAAAACGAACACCTAAACCTTTCTATTGGAGCTCTGATTTCTCTTATTTTATTTTGATGATCGTTCCTACCTATGTAGATTGGTCTCAACAAAATATTTTCGCTTTCAGAAGAGAAAGTTGGTGATTGAAAATTCATAAATAGATCTCGCCGCAATGAAAAACGTCTTTGTTTTAATGACTTCCATCCCAACTCGCATATCATATCTGCTATACTCTCTCCCCTATTACGTGATAATACAAAACGAGCTGCCCTTTTTTGCACCCTTTCGATGTCCTCCATCAATCCCACCTGGTAAGGCTCCCACACCCCGCAGCAATATTCTAACACCGGACCTCTGCACAATATCCATAACATTATCTTGTGTGGATGCTCAAATGTCTATGTGGCACTGCTGCTCTGTTTGGACTAAAGCATTCCTTTCCGTTCTTTCTCTTACATTAGCATAAAAACAAAATTTCTAGTCATCAGTAACAATACAGGTTAGAAATGGTCAGTGGTATTCACCCACTAATCAAGAACAAGCAAGAGGGTAATGTACATACGGCCAACCACTGATTTATATGGTTTGGCATGTGGTACCCGTATGATTTATTGTTGAACCTTCTCCTTTGCATTCAAATGCTGCACAGTGACGGAATGGTCATACTTCATCACATTTTCTGGTTCTTGAGTGCAATGATGTGCATCATCGTGGATTAATGCATCCAGACGATCTTCATCAAATGCTGAAGGTCTTTCTGAAAATGGAGGGTCAATAATGTCAAAACACTCATCCTTTAAATTAGAATATCTTTCCTTGCCATGCTCTGTCCCATGGCATTATCCCCATACATGGTGAAAACGTTACCATTGAAACCACATATTCATAAACTCCACTGTTCTCATTTTGCCGACTTAGCCATTTTAAATTAAAATGTAGCAGTGCTTTGTGTCAACATAATATTCATAGAATGACAATGTACCTAAAAGAATGTGTCCACATTAAGAGAGAACAAGGTAATGTACTTCGTAAAAATGGTGGAAAAGACAACTGTATCCTTTGATCCCTAGGCATATGAACTTGTCTTAGATCACATGTAATGCCCCCAACAACACAAAACACAATGATGGGAAAGGCTGGCTTAAAGCATACATTGTGTGCTCACTCTTACATTATTGGTATCGGCTGCATAAGTAACAATAACACAGTGCACAGTGTTCACTTAAGATGTCTCTCTGTTTTTGCTCCCAACATTTAATGTTCTAATGATGTACCAACATCATAATGCATTGATGGTGGGTGGTTTAAATAAAAAATATGTACAAATGAAATGAGCTTCATGACAAGGCTGAAGATATATTGGTACATAGGACACTGCATAGAACTGTATGGAACATTGTAGATGTAACTGTAGATGTGCTCCAAGGAAGTGTGTGGGGCCCTTGATATTGATGTTTCATATTAATGACATCACAGACATTCTTCTTCTTTTTGTTTTTCTGTTTGGGGTATCTAATGACCACATACTAATTTCAATGCTTCCTCCTTTGTTCTTCTTCCAGGTTTCCTTCGTCTTCACTATCTATCCTTTTTTCTTCCTCAGACCATTCTGACCCTGTCTTCCTCTTCTTCTTCTTCCTGCCTTGGAATGCTTCCATTTGCAACACTTTCTTCTTGAAATCCTATCATTCTGCTGGGTCTTTTTCTTGTATTTCTTTCCAAATCTTTCCTAACTACTTGAATCTCTCCTGTTGTTGACATCTTGTCCCAAAGATGCTTAACAATCTGCTCATGGATTTCCTAGCAGCCTGAGTATTTTTCAAATGATTCTTAATTCTAGGACTTGAAGTTTGTGTAACTCATAATTCAACATTAAACATTCACTTGCATAGAGACATTCTGGTTTTACTACTGTGCTGTAGTGCTGTATTTTCAAATTTTTAGACACACACACCTTGTTGTAAATGTTCATGTTTATATCATATGCTTTATCCATTTTACATACTATTTTGTCTACAGCTAATATTTTTGAAGCCATTGCCTTGAATCTTTCCTCCCAAATATTTAAATTTATAAACCCTCTTTATCAGTTCATTACCTGTTACTAGGATTTCTGGGTCATTTTTTTATGTTTGCCCTAAAACATTTTTCCTACAGAAACTTTTAAAGCTGCTTTGTTAGGTATTCCTTCTAAGAGGTTGATTTGTATTTCTGAATTTGTTATATTTTTATAAAGAATGGCATAATCTTTTTCAAATACTAGACACTGAATTTCAGTATCTCTTTTTCCTGAAGTCTCCAGTCTCATTGTGACAGCTTATGTTCTTTGCCTTTTGTTTCAATTATCTTACTATTTCCTCTAAGATGCAGTTGAGGTGGCGTGGAAACATGTTGTCACCCTGCATTTCACCTGTTATTTTGAGTGCCTTAGGTGTTTCACACCAAAACTTTATTTATGCTTCAGTGTGTGGGTGTTTCACGAATAAGGTTTGCTAGTTTAGTGTAATGCCAAGTTCTTGAGTCACTTTACCCACTGTTTACCTGTCAATCAAATGCTTTTCTAAAACCTGTAAATGTTAAAACTATGTCTTAAAATTCGTATGGACTAAAAGTTGAAATTCTGTTCTGAGCCAGATTCGATCTTTCTAAATCCACTTTGATATTCTCCCAAATGGCTGTCAAGTGTTACTTCTACCTTGTTTAGTAATATTGTTAAAAATATAATACAGCCCACTGGCAACAGATACATACCTGTGCAATTATTTAGATAATGCCTATGACTTTTTTGTGCACAGGATGGATAGGAGCCACTTTCCAGTCTTCTGGAATATTTTCAGTTTCCCATATTTCTTCAGACATAATCTGAAGGTTAGTTGTCATTTCTGCTTGACACCAGTTATGGTTGAGATGATTTTATTTCTTCTCCACTGGCTTTGTTGTTTTTCAGGGTTTTTGTTTGTTTGGTTATTTGTTTGTTTGCTGTAGGTGGTAGATCTGCTTCCATGTTTTCCTCAAATATCTGGAAATTCTAGGTAACAATTCAGTTATCTACAGTTCAAAAATTGATCAAAGTACTTTCTTAGTAATTTACATGTGTGGTTATTGCTTAGACCTATTTTACCATTTTTGTCTCTGATGTAAATACATTGGAGCATGATAGCCCTTTTTGAATAAAACCATGACTGTATGTATGAGAGCATTTTTTCTGCTGTAGTACACAGTGATTCTTTTTTATCACTAATTACGATACTCGTGTCATCTGCAAATAGTAGAATTTTGGCTGGGCTGTCTGGAGCCTGTATGTCATTGATATAAACTAGAAATAACAATGGGCCCAGAATGCTGCCCTGAGAAACAACTATTTAAATTTGTTTTGGTTCAGATATGGGTTTAAAATTGTGAAGATTCTTGGATGACCTCAGCTCAACAACTTGTGACCTGTTTTGCAGATAGGATTCAAACCAATTTTTAACGGTACCCCTGATGCATATTGCTTCAAGTTTCCCTAGTAATATTACATTGTTCACAGTATTGAAGGCTTTGGCTAAATCTAGATTAATTCCAACAACCTGTTTATTTGACTCAAAATTTCTTACTATTTCTGTGCAATATGGCTGTTTCTGTACTGTGCCATGTTGACTGTTATTTATTAGTTTATGTTTTTCTAGATATTTTGTAACCCTGATTTTCATAAATTCCTCAAGTATTTTGGAGAAGTATGGGAGGAGAGATATAGGTTGGTAATTTTCTATTTTATGTCTGTCACCATTTTTGTGTAGAGGTATCACTTTAGAGATTTTATTTTATCCAGAAATATCTCTTCACTAAGGGACAAGTTTGCTATGTGCTCTATAGTTTCGACAACACGTGGAGCAATTTTTTAATTATTGATACAGGTACATCATCCAAACCAGAGGACAATTTGGATTTCAAGCATTTAATGACTTTTAGAACTTAATGCTCGTCTGATGGGATTGCCATCATGCTGGTATTTACCATTGGAGACATCACTGTTAATTGTTGCTTAAAGTAAGGGGAATATTAACAAAATAATTGTTTACATTGTTTGCCATGGCGTTTTTTCTATGGGGATATTTTCATTATTTTTAAGATGGATTTCCTGTTCTTTAGTTTGACCCAAATTTTTTTTCTTTTTTTTTTACCTCATCATTCTGGACTTGTTACTAGCCTGCCTTATTAATCTATCATTACTTAATAATTTTGCTTTTGATATTACTTTGCGGTAAGTCTGTTTGTATGTTCTCACATACTCAACAAACTGCTGATCATGACATGTTTTTAACTTTAAACTTAGTAATATCATGGTTTCACTTGATGTTTTAATTCCGGATGTACTCCAGGTCCCTTTGGATCCAGATGATCTGTAACTCAAAAGCTTTTTTGGGAAGCACATTTCAAAGTATGCCATAAAAGTGGAAGCAAATGTATTGTAAGCATCTTTTGTGTTTGTTTGTGCCAAGACCTCTGGCCAAACTGCATTTTTAACATTATTTTTGAACTGATTACAATTTTCAGTAGAGAAAAATCGTTTGTACTCCTTTTTATTTTCCCCTCCTTGGGAGTTGCAGTGGGATTAAAGGTTAGTGCATTATGATCTGATAATCCTATATTCACATTTGTAACTGCAACTTCATGTGTGACCACATTTGAGAAGATGTTATTTATTAGGCTTTCACTGGAATCTGTTGTTCTAGTGGGAGCTGATACGTGGGGAAACAAGTTGAAGCTTTTAGTATGTCTAAAAACTTGTATTTTACTGAACTCTGGACCAATAGATTAATATTAAAGTCACCACAAAGAATTATGGCAGAGTTCTCATTTGAGAAAAATGTCTAGCATTTCTTCCAAATTCTTAAGAGAGACTTCAGTATCTCCAGATGGTGATCTGCAAATTGCTGCAACAATTACTTTCTTTTCTATGATTAATGGTTTAGCCTCATATCTTAACTTAAATTTAAGCTTGGGATTTAGATAAATGCATACACCACCACCTTTGACATTTTGCCTATAGTACTGACTGGCAAGTTTATAATATGTGTGACCAAAAGGACTTAAACTATATCTGTACATTGTATAAGGCTCAGTCACAACTTCTGTGCATGTCTATGACAGGTGGGGTGGGCAGCCTATCAAGTTAGGCTGTGGTCTCCTGATCTCACATTTTGTGCTCGCTTACTCAGTTGTGCAGGACTCTGACACTTGTCTCACTCCTCTGTCAACACAGCTTCCCTTTCATGTCGTTTGTCCCCTAACACTGCAGTCAGGTGTCATGTGGTGTAATTATTTAATACAATGATGTATTATATTCTGTACCTTATCTTCTATACTTCTTCTCAAACTCTGTTATAATTACTTTAAAATTCAAAATTGATGCCTTTGACGCATCACATTTATATAAATAACTTACTATGTCACTTTTGACTTAACAAATTATTTATTCCCTTCATCATCACACTCATGAACTACACTAAAAGATCACCTTCATTCAGTATAAAAGAGACACTCACAATAATTTTGAAGGTTCCTCTTCTGTGTCTCACAACATACATCAGTTGTTGAAATAACTCCTTCGGCAGCCTATTGCTTTACAGGACAGTGTGGTGACCCCACAGAATACTTATTTTAACACATGTAGTTTGGCACCCAAAGCTGCTGCGATAGCTGTACAGTGCTGAAGGTGCATATTGTCCCCTGATGTAAGTCACCACACACAAAATAGAAATAACACTAATGAACAATATCTGTACGTTTATGTTTGACATGTTGTTTTCTATTGCTCTTTTCATAATGTGTACACAAAACTTCTTTCAAAATGGCATTCATTGATAAGAAGTCATTGATATGTGCATCTCTCCTCTGGAGTGGTACATACAAGCACAGTCTGTGAACATGGTGCCCAGTGAACACAGTCCAAAGTTTTTTAAATTTTTTTTCCTATATGCCATGAATGTGGATTTCTTTTTGTAACTATGGCTTCTGAGATTGGTTATAGCCTCAGTACATCATTGTCCATGATAAAATACGCAAATTTACCCTCAATCGCAGCCATAATTTAAGAGCATGTCACTAAAGTGAACATAAAGTACTTGAAAGATGTTTTCTCTCTGTGTGTACAATAGTATCCAGTGCAGAACAACAGCGGCTACAGTCACCAGAGGCTGGACCCAGTACTGCAGGTGCAGCGAAGTCACCTGGTGAGTAAGAGTAAGAGCCCACTGTGGCAGGCTTACATTCCTGCTCTGTACACTAGAGAATCAAATGTATCTGGACACCTATTAGTGGACATTAAGATTTTGTGTTCTCCTTTGAGGACTTGAACTCTTCTGGGGACACTTTGACATTTCGAAATCTCTGTGGGTGGATGCCAGCCCATTCTTCCTTGATAGCTGATACCAGACAAGGTAGAAATATTGGACACAGGGTATGGAGTGAAAATGCCATTTTTAACTAATCCCTAAGACGATCCATTGCTTTTAGGTTGGAACGTCGGCAGGCAAGCCTTCTTCAGGAATGCCACTGGTTATAAGCCTTTGCCTAACAATGCTGATACATGAGAGGTACAAGTGTTGAGCTGATCAAATCGGTCGTTATCTGTGAACTGTTCCTCTGCTGTGCATAGTACACAATACTGTCAAATATGTACTTACCCTTCTGCATTTATCATATCCTGAAGTACAATAAGGTGGTGGTGGTGGTGGTGGTGGTGGTGGTTAGTGTTTAACGTTCCGTCGACAACGAGGTCATTAGAGACGGAGCGCAAGCTCGGGTTAGGGAAGGATTGGGAAGGAAATCGGACGTGCCCTTTCAAAGGAACCATCCCGGCATTTGCCTGAAACGATTTAGGGAAATCACGGAAAACCTAAATCAGGATGGCCGGAGACGGGATTGAACCGCCATCCTCCCGAATGCGAGTCCAGTGTGCTAACCACTGCGCCACCTCGCTCGGTACAATAAGGGGAGAACAAGTTAAAGAGGAGAAATTGCATATTGTTACACTGCCTGCTCTGCACTGCATTGTTGGCAGTAGAGTTAATGGCGGATAATGTTCACTGAGTAGTCACTCTATTCAAATTCTTCCGTCAGATACCCACGGAGTATAGCACTGTTTGTCACTCCAAATCTCGTTTCCACTCATCCACTCAACAGCAGTCATGGGTTTTTATGCTACAGTCAGTGTGACTTTATGTTGAACAGAAATGTTGTTTCCAGAAGCTGCTCAGCCACTGTAACCAGTTTTTCTAACTCCCTGTACACAGCCATTTCCTTAGTGGGCTCCTAGCTGCACTTCAAAACTGAAGAGTGACTGCAGCAGCTAACTGCAAGCTGGTTTTTACTATTTCCTACCACAATGATAGAAGCACTTGTCCATCAGCATACTGTGTGTGCCTGGACTTCATGTAGCATTGGTTGTTCCTTCACATTTTCACTTAACTGTCACATCGCTGACAGCTGACTTGGGCAAGTTTGGAAGGGCTGAAATGCATTCCTGTGTTAATTATTCAGGTGTAATGCAAAGAAAAGTCCATGTTCAGTGTACTCAGATCCCTGACTGATAAATTCTGCTTACAAAACAGTATTACCTGCCACTTCCTATAATATATATGACGGCAGTATCTGATGCCGAAAGAACAATTGCCATGGATAACCATGCAGCTTTGCTAGAAATGAAATGATGATTAAATGGATGGAGCGTCTGCCATGTAAGCAGGAGATCCCGGGTTCGAGTACCGGTTGGGGCACATATTTTCAACATTTTCCCAATGAAGTACATCAACGCCTGTTTGCAGCTAGGGTGTCCATTTAATTATCATTTCACTTCCTATAAAAGTAGCTCCACCTCTCATTGAATTAAAACTCTCAGTTGCCCATTACAAAAGGGTGCGCATGTATTTTGATTGGATAGTGTGTTTATAGTTCTTATCTATGTGATTTCTGCAACCCCTTAGTCAGTCCACCATACACAATTGAATTAGAATCCAGAAATCACAATATATTTGATTATATTTATGTTTTTGAATATTGAGGACTTTGATTTGGGGCGAGTATTTACTGACTTACAAAAATACAAAGTTTACCTATATAGCTGTGGAAATATGTGTGCTGAGAATTACAGGGAGGGAAAAGGAAATGGAAAAATGGACAGGGAACAGGCAGGAGTAGGAGACGTAGTGGGGAGGTAGTGGAGATGAGTGACAAATGTAGTGATGGAGTGAGTGGCAGATAGGATAAGACAATTACTTGCTCCTATCCTAGAGAGGTGAGTGGGGGGAACATTGAGGTGACAGTCTGGTGAGAGGCATTGAGTGGATATCAGGCTACATGGACTACAAGCTGCAATGCCTGTAGCTTGAGACCAGAATACCAGGAGAAGCCAGGGAAGAGGCTTAATCAAACAGTGGGACTCCAATGAATGAATGATGTGAGTAGAAGAAACAGAGGATGATTTGTATTTCAAAACTGAACATTTTTGTACAACCTATTAGGGTAGTAACTTAAATGGAAATATTGGGGTGTGAATCTAGTTTATAAATGGTCATAGCTGATGCATTCAGTACTACCATAAGTTATTTGATACTAACATTTTCAGGGGCTCCCTTAACCTTTCTGTGGTCAATCAGACATAAAGGTCCTGCCAAAATGTTTGTTTCAGAATCTGCACAACCATAGGAATGTCCCATTTCATTGTGTACTGTAATCTGTTGTTCAGTTTATGTACAATTAAAACCCAGAAGCTGACAGGTGATGCTAGAATGTGTTTTTTTCTTTGTTGGTACAGAAGTGAGTACAGTATGTTTTGTAGAAGGAGCTTCCTATCTTTGGCTTAATTGTGGATGGCAAAGACAGTGTAGATATTATTTATCTTTGTTACATTATTTGCTAGGTATATACTATTTGACATATATTTTCACTGATAACTCATTCTTGAAGAAAACTGATGTCTGTGTCTTGTAACTAAAATTAATGCATGTCTTTATTAATGAAAATCATATCAAAATCGTGACTGTAGTTGGAAATCTACCACCACACATGTACAGATACTGTTCTTTTGATGTACTGTTTTTCTTCTTTCTCATGAGATAGTGTACTGGAGACATTTGTTTTCTTTTCCTTATTTTGTCTTGAATGTCTCAATAGTTTCTTGGAATTAATTGTTTACAATTATTTATGGAGCTGTCTTTTGAATTACGGGGAGGGTGGCTATGAAGAATACAGTCGGCAGAAATAAGGTTTCTATGATCTACTTTATAACATATGAAAGCTGATCACCTCTGAAATGAAGGTGCTGGGAGTGTATAGTAGAGTGAAAACAACTGAAGCATGTGGGATGAATGTGTCAATGCTTTTGGAGAGAATGGCTGATAATGCAGTATCACTTCCTGTTCACTAGATTTGTCTCTGGTGCCAGTACCTTTGTTCATAAAATATTTCCCATCAAGACTTTCACTACAGTTTGATCCCAGACCAATCTGTTCGTCTTTCTGCCTCACCTCTCTACAGGGAGTCCAGCAGGGAGCTGCCTTGCCCCATCTGCCACCCACACTCGTGGTCATATGTCCCACCTAATGTGGATGATCCATGCACAAGGAGAGAGATGTGCTCAGGTAGCCATGAACATTAGAACATCATTGCAACACAGAAGGCACATGATAATGTTGGGCAAGTGAAACAGCTTCCTAGTGCAAGCAACATAAAAATACTCCTGATATGCTGTAAGGTTGTCACTAATATGAGCTAAGCTGAGCACTGCAAGTTGCACTGATGATGTCCTAGATTCCAATGTTGCTGTGCTCAGAGGAAAAGTTTTGACTGTAACAGCAGCCAAAAGTATGAACTGTCATCCCCATGGAGGAGATGGCAGTGTCATCCATGAGGCACACACCTGGAAGAAAAATACAGAAATTGGGCCAAGACATCAGTAAGGAGGGATGATGATGTGGAATGGTGCAGGCAGAAAGATACCAGGATGAAAGAAAGAAGTGCCACAAGGCATTTGAACACGGAGCAAAACCATTCAAACACTATGCAGAAGCACTTGAACACAGAGATGAAGGCTACCTAATGGATCACAAGACACTGGTAAAAATCTTCCAGAGACAAAAAGTTAATTATAAAAGCACAAGAAGAGAGATGTTCCTGAGTGGACAAGAGGAAGAGTGTTTCATTGCGGCACAGATGGTACATGCCAACATGAAGCAAATGAAACAACTTTCTGATGAAGGCAAGGAAGAGAATGCCATGATGCATGAAAAGATTGCCACTAATATGAAAACTATTCTTGAAGCTTCCAGTTGAGCACTCTGTCTGTAACAACTGACAAACACTGCTGTAGGTTGCACTGGCAATGCCAATATTGTGGGCCGCATTCTTATTAATATAGTCATGCATTCCAAAGTAGATAGTTGATGTCGAGTTTGGAACTTGGGTTGGCTGGTGAGCCACTGTACATTCCCCTACAAAGGCTATGTAGTGGATAAATACTGTTAAGTTGTCCAGTGTCGCATGGCTCCAGGGTGGAAACCGTGCAGTGGCTGTCATTGGCAAGATCCGCTGCACTGAGGGTGAGTTTCAGTTTCAAGCCTGTTCAGATGCCAGCAACTGACATACCTCTGTTCTGTGGCATAAGGCAGAATTGTAAAACACCAGCCAGATGCTACTCCACCCACTTCCACCTCATTCCTATTATGTCTCCTAATCCATCCTGTTCCCATACGCATCAGATTTTCTTTCTGTCTCACCTCTACAAAAAATCCACCTGAGAAATAATCTGCCTCACCTGCCACTCATTCTCCTCACTACTTGTACCCATCTGTAAGTAAAGAAAGGAGTGTTACATTGAATGTGTTTGATGTGGCATTATTACTGCACAAACAGCAAAAATGTGGTAAGTGATAAACATTTTTGCTATTACTTTCTGTGGGGTATCTGTGAGAGAAATTCATCATAATTTAAAATTATTGGTGAAGTTTTCTGCAAAACACTAAGTGCTCTCATTGCCAAATACTGGATGAATATAATGTCAGTACATGAATGCAAGTAGTGAAGGTGCATAAACAAGCTTACACACAGTTCCTAAATGTTAAACGTGACACTGTGTTTACTGTGTAACATAAGATTGTATGTTTTATTAAGCAGATTTTAAAATTTGATCAATAATTATGTGAAATGATGACAATAAACATTTATTTGTCCCTGCCAGTCTTCAGATAGCAAGCGTGCAACCGGAATAAAGTTCTGGCTTTCTGGAACTCGGTAATATTGATGGTTGTTTATAATTGAGTAGATTAGATGCTCAATTATACACTGATCCGTACTTTTTCTAAAAGATAGAAACAATTGATTCTGTTCTTTATCAGGTCATGTTGAAACACACTTAGTTTATCACTAGTTTGTTTTACTTGTGCAGATAAAGTATTTTTTATATTAACACGCAAATTCTTTTTTTGTCAATCAGGCCCTGCTAAGGAGGAAGGCACGCGTCCCATCGCTCAGGTGAGTGAAAGTAGTGGATGCACGTATGAGACTGGCAGAGCAAGTGTGATTTTCACCAGTAGCATATAAAGTTTGGTTCTGTGGCATGTAATGAACCCCACACTGCTTCCTGTCCTCCTCCCAGGGTGAGGACATATTTCATCAGCTCAGGGCTTTGAACCGTTAAAATACTTCCTCCTATTCTGAGCTACTCTGCACACTACCAACTTGCTTAATCAAATAAACTCCTTTATTAATATCCTATTCATCTCCATTTCAGTCTCATTGCATCTCCCATGGCAGTCTGTTTCCTGACATCACAAACTTTGCAACTTCTTTAGCACTGTTAACTGAAATGCTATCTCAAGTCTAAATTACCTGCTAAATGAACCAAAAAATATCTGAAAGACCACTCATATACTGGATCTTAATTTAAAACAAGTAACTCTCTTTAATTATTAATGTCAAGTCATGTGTCATTGGTTAGTGTACAGAATCTTACTGACAGCTCGACTTCATCTTCGTTCTCCTGGTGTAATGGCAGTTGTCATGATGCTGACAGTTCTAGGGGGAAGGCACATTGCTGAACAAGAATGAGACAGCAAGGAATAAACCCATGGACTGGTTGTTTGTGTTGCCATCATCATTTGTGAAAGTGGCATGGCTGGACCATGTAAAATTTGGGGATTCGTGTGGATGCTGATAACCACGCCATTGAGTGCCCCCTAACCAGGTATCATCATCATCATGATAGAATAAAACACTGAATTCATCATGAACTGTGAAGAACAATAAACTAATTATCGTTATCCCATCCTGCAGATATGCTGCATCAATCTCCACTAGATTTTGTGTGTTGTGGTTGGCAGGTGTTACTAGAGGAGGCCAAAATGCATGCGTTTTAACTCACGCAGGCTGGCGTGAGGTCTGGAACAGGACAAGGAAATTAGAATTTAGAAAAACTGACTTAGCTGGTGGAATACTTAACTTTAATCCATTAATGATGAACGTCTGTCTTGATGGTACATGATTCACAATATCAATAGTAACTGATATGGGCCCCTTGCTAGGTTGTAGCAAATGAGGTAGCTGAAGGCTATGCTAAACTATCGTCTCGGCAAATGAGAGCTTATTTTGTCAGTGAACCATCACTACAAAGACGATTGTACAGCTGGGGCGAGTGCTAGGAAGTCTCTCTAGACCTGCCGTGTGGTGGCGCTCGGTCTGCAATCACTGATAGTGGCGACACGTGGTCCGAAGTATACTACCGGACCGCGGCCGATTTAAAGGCTACCACCTAGCAAGTGTGGTGTCTGGCGGTGACACCACATTATGCACAACAGAGAAGGGTATAAAAGTTTAAAGCCATCATTTGAATTAAAAAAAAAAAAAAAATATCTCTTTGTGGTGGTGACCATTGTTCATCGGTACTATAGACATTGTGAAATGTACACCTTTACTAAAGCGATGTGTTACACCATAGTTGATACTCATTAAACATGACAATAAATATTCCTTAAAATCAACGCTTACCACTTACTGTTGTCTAAAATGCTTACTGATTGCAGTTGGGAACTGAGATTTCTCCATTTTTGAGCAAATATCACAAACACAAATGACAGGTACTCGGAATCGCAAACACGTTTCAAAATACCTTTCTAGAATTATATCAGACTCATTCTCCTCCATACATTCATGACCTGTCAAACTTCCTAAACTCTTCTGAAAATACTTTTCTGCTTGTGAAATAACTACCAAGTGAACTACTTTGAGAGGTATACTTGTCATAGTGTTTGTTATGTTTGACAGATGTTGATTAGTAATTCAATAAAACTACCTTAGTGTACTTGAGCAAGTGCATCACAAATTGTGCAGTGTGATTTCAAAGTAACTGTTTAGTTACTTTTGTCATTAGGGATTTGCTTTCAGTAACATTAATATAGGTCTCTGGTACATTAAACAGAATTGAATGATCATTCTTGTGATCTTTCAGATCTTGCATTGACTTACTTCCAGCGCCCATTACCATGGCAAACAGTCCTTTATCCAGTAAGTGGTTTCTTTTTCATACATCTTGTTGTTTAGGACCAATCTGTGGCACAAATCTTAAAGGACAGGAATGTGTCAGATAAAATAAAATGTTTAAGAAACCAAAAAAGAGGAGCCATAAGTTTATGTAAATGCAGTCAAGAATGTAACACAGGAATGGCCGCTGAGGTGCCACCTCTCCATTTCTTCCCTCCTCCTCTTTCCTAATCATGACATTATTCCAATGGAATATTGGTGGCCTTTAATCCAAAAAGATGACTTGTGGCTGCTCTTGGAATCGCAGCCTCTGCTAGTTCTGTGCTTGCAGGAAACAAAATTGCATCCTCCTGACTGATTTGAGCTTTTGTATTTCTTCCCAGTCTGCTTTGACTCCCTCTCTCCAAAGATGGCATTCCATATCGTAGGAGGAGAGAGGGGAGTCATGCTGCTCATATGGAAGGACGTTCAAAGTCAACATTTCTCCCTGACTACCCAGCTTGAAGCTATTCCTGTCCGTGTTTTACATTCCTCTCCTGAACTTTTCCATATGTACTGTTTACATCCCTCAGTCATTCCGTGTCATGGACACTCTTCATCCAGCTTACTGGCCAACTCCCTCACCCCTTTCTGCTGCTCGTTGACTGTAATGCACACCATTCCCTTTGGAAATCTCCCAGAACCTGACAGAGAGGTGCCCTCTAACTACATGCACTCCTACCCATATCTGGAAATCTCCTGCACTGCCCAATTTGCCCATCATCTCATCACTGTCTCTAGTACGTACTCGAGCAACCATTTACCATTTGCTATCCATTTTCTGACTCCTACCCCACATATATGCACACCCAAATGGCAACTTTCTAGGGATGACTCGAGATTTACTGTTCCCTGGCACCCTTTGAGTAACATAATTTCTCCAGTTGTGATGGCCAGGTAGAGTATCTTACAAATGCCATCATTACCACCACACAACATTCCATTCTCACCCTTCATCTTTACTGTGCCATGTCCCAGTGCCTTGATTGACTGAGCTGTGTTGTGACTCAACTCACATGCAGAGATGTGTTCTCCATGTTTTTAACCATCATTCTATGATGGCAAACAGCATTCATTATGAACAGTTGCATGCACAGTGCCATTGCACCCTTCAGGATAGCAAAAATCTAGCTAGATTTCCTTAACTAGTTCTTCTAACAGTTCCACTACCTCATCTGTTGTATAGGCCCTGCAGGACCAAGATCCATTGGGCTGCTATTCTGCGGAGATTTCAAGCTCCACCCACTATCATTCTGCCTTCCTCCACCAGAAACAAGTGGAGGAGGCGTGGGTAGTACCCTTATTTTGGCAGATTAGCGAGTGCTACAAGCTGCCTTTAGTATGACGGGGCGAGAACTTGCTCTCTCTTCCTATCGATCCTCCAACACAGTGCTGGACGATGTTTGCATTCAGATGTTGCTAAACCTTTCTTTTGTGGGCAAGCACTTGCTCTTTCTTATGTACAACTGCATCTGGGCAGAGGGCGCCGTTTGCCAGATGCCAGCATAAAGACACTCATTCCCATACCCATACCCAAGCCCAGTAAGGAAAAATACCTTCCTTCTAGTTACTGCCCCATTTCTCCCACAAGCTGTGTTTGCAAACTGATGAAACATGTAATTCATGCCTGGCTGGTATAGTGACTAGAGTGTGGCAATTCACTGACCACTGTACTGTGCAGGATTTTGATCAGGCCGTCCTGCAGCTGACCATCTCATCACTTTGTCAACGCGAATGGTTTTCTGTGGATATATCAGACACTGCCAGTGTTTTTAAATTTGCAGAAAGCCTGAAACACCTTCTGAAGGATGGGTATTCTTGATCTCTCTACATGTGGCACTTCTGAGGCCACATGCCCCATGTCCTTCAGATATTTTTAAAGTATTGATTTTTCAAGGAATGTTGGTACTGCCTTGTCAGACACCTTTACCAGGAAGTTGGTGTGCCTCAGGGTACTGTTTTGAGTGTGACCCTCTTTGCTATTGCCTTTAACCTTATTATGTCCTGTCTCCTGCAGGTCATCTCCAGCAGTCTACTGTTGCCCACCCCTACCCTGTTACCCTCCCACACCCTGTCCCAGCCTCCTCCTTACCCCCACATGATTGCCTGTCTCATCATGTGCAACTGCTCACAGCCTGGCTTCAGCTGCCAGAGAGTGTGATCACGTGTGTGAGAGTTGCATTTGCGTGAGTATGTGAGTGTATGTTATCTATATATAACAGATGCCTTGTTCACTGAGAGCTCACTTTCTTACAGTTTTTTTTTGTCGTGCCTGTGTGCCTTCCATGGTATTGTTAAATTCATTTCTGAAGAATTGCGATGGCTCGGGGCATTGAGGTGCTGAGGTAGGGGTCAGTGTACACTCATCATCAAACAAACAATTGTGCCTTATTAGACAAAAGCCAGGAAAGATCAGACCATTTGGCAATAGTGCCGTAAAAACCAGACCAGGGATTGATCTTGGGGAGATGAGTGTCATTGGTGTGGTAAATGTGAGGTGTCTGATACTCAGTATTCATGTATGCCCCATATGCTAGTGATCGTTTACTTAACTGCATAAGTTATGGACCTGACTCTCAGAAGGTTCAAATCACTGACATAAGCACACTCTTAGCCTTAGTATATTTATTGGCATTCAGATTCTAAGTGCTCACTGTCTACCATTCAAGCAACTAAGAATGGAAGACCAGTTTTACAAACAAGTTTTTTTGTATTCCACTGCCGCTCATATTCTTCATTTTGCAGCTTGAAAATATATCTCTGCATGTTTTGGAATGAAGGTTAAGGCCTCAAAATTACCTGCTCTTCCCAAATCCATTCTCCATGGTGAAATGAGAGAAGCATTGCATGGTAACTTGAAGGTGCAGAGTTCAAAGTTACACATTTCCATTTTTTAATTGTTCTTGCAAATTCACTAGAAAGAGAGACAGATTTTTTGGACATTTATGCAAATAATGGAATTGAGTGTCTGAGTAATGAAATAGCTGCTCTTGTTGCGTATGGGCTTCACTCTGTTTCAGATACATTTATTAAACTACCTGTAGCTAAAGTCATGAAAGTTATAATGTTTTATGATAGAGAAAATAACCAACAACAAAAGCAACATTTGAAGAGCTCTTCTTAAAAGACAGAATGAAACATGATACCTTTAACAGTTCATGATAAGAAATATTACACACTACTACAACCACACTTAATACTTACCATCCTTAAATGTTTAAAGCAGTGGTTAAAATTTCCCAGAGTACTTTGACAAAGTGTGAACAAATAATGATGTACTTTTGCACCTACATACAGCCATTAAAGCTCTAATGAATGGGCAGGCAGCATTATCAAATTAGTTATCAACATTACTGGGTCAGCTACTTGTCAGAGAATATTAACTATAATCTATTAGATCTATTATGAACTACCAGAAAGAAGAATGCCAACAATTAAAAGCTTCCAGATGCATTTGAACTTGGATGCTGGCATCTTAAGTACTCACTTATGTGCCTTTACTGATGTAGATGTAGAATGGGTGCCAAGTTTGATATAGCTATTTGAACACAAACCAGACCTCATGGCAAAGAATAGAAACAGTAAAACTAATGATTCACAGTATCATCCAGTTTCAGGCCTAGGTAAGCAAAGTGTTGCAACAAAACATTTGATCATATTCCATCAGATCTCATCTGTCACATGTGCCAAACTATAACTTCACTTTCCATTACAGTGCTTGTATATAGTCCAGCACAATATCAACATTGTGAAGTGCACTTCCACAAACATTTCTACAGCATAAAGAGATCAAATTTCTTCACGGGGTTTACAATACTATTCAGGTTTTCATCACACAATGTTTGTCTTATATGGGAGTCCTAGTGTACTGCATATCGTGCTCGAAAAAGGGAATGGGGAGAAGGGGAAGATAAGGAAGATGATGGCGAGGTGAGTTGCAGTCTTGTGTTAGACCATCATAGCAGCAATAGTTGCGGGCACAGATCAGCGCAATTTCCCTAAATCGCTCCAGGCAAATTACGAGATGGTTCCTATGAAAGGGCACGGCCGACTTCCTTTCCCATCCTTCCCTAAACTGATGTGACCGATGACCTCGCAGTTTGGTCTCTTCCCTCAAAACAGCCCAGCCAGCACAGATCAGTGGAAGATGTCATGGAAGGTCTTAGAACATCACTGAGACCCTAATTACAAGTAACAGACATAAGAAATAAATGAATACACCTTTGGTTGTTGTTACCCATGCCCTGGCTCCAACTCAAACCATTAATGTTTGCTTGACTGTGATGTTCCTGTGGTGCTGCTTGTGAGTGGATGACTGTAACTGAGGTATTGTCAGAGGTGTTAGTCATCAGAAATGGCATATTAGTCAAATGCTGATTCCTCTCTTGTCATGGTGATAAATGGCAAAAATGTTTAAGGACATTTTGTTCAAATATGTGGCCTGTCCTCAGTGTAAGCTGTGCAGGGTTCAGCAAACGTCTGCAGTATGCAGATGATTTGGCTTTCCAACCATTCTTGTCACATATCTGGCAGAGTCATGAATTTCTATGTATCCTGTGTTGACAGGACAAATGTTAAGGGGTAGTAACGTGCATTTTTAAAGCTATACAAATTCACCCCAAGGGTGACTATGGGAATGGAAGTTGCCTGAGTATTGGGAACTTTGGATAAAATATCAACCTGTGTGATTGATGAATCTTTGGAATGTCAGAAGTCTACCCCTACTGAAAACAGAATTTTAAAGAATTTTGTTGAAGGAGGCACTATCAGCAGAATGCCTGGCTCAAGATATGAGCACACAGCAGGATAACACATAGCTTGCCTGTAAGAGCCAACTAATCCCTCCCCTAGATACGAAGCAGTTGTAGTGAGTGACCAACTTCCCAGTTCCAATGATGCAGTTAGTTGAGGGCCAAGGAAAGCTGTACTGCACGCACAATGATCCACTATAAAACAGGAACTCAGTGAGGAAATGTGTTACACTGGCTGGCAGCCACAGAGCTCCATCTGAATGCAATGTGTAAAAATGTACTTTTCACAGATAAGTTGTCTTACCAAGACCAAACAGTACTTTAGCAGTCCAGACATAATGGCAAATAAGTGGTGACAACAGGTAGTACTAGCCGATTGTCAGTTTCCTGGGGGCGTTGGTTTCCCCCGTAGGGGGCGTTGGTTTCCCCCGTAGGGGGCGTTGGTTTCCCCCGTAGGGGGCGTTGGTTTCCCCCGTAGGGGGCGTTGGTTTCCCCCGTAGGGGATCTCATGCTACAGGAAGAATATTCACTTGTGTATAGGTATGCTCATTCAACTGCAGCTGTCCAAGATAGACATTAATGTAATGGACTTGCTGTGAGACACTGCTCACATGAACACAATGGAAATTATGTGTGTGTAAGTAGCAGGAACACACAGAGAACTGACTGTGAAACACACCATTTATGGCTGATGCTCTTTTGGACTGCTTTTTTTGAAGCCTCGGTGGGGTTGCCTCTTCTGACAAATGGGTCCAATGCCTCACAGATTCATTCCCAGGGTGAATGACTGAAGTCAGAAATAATGGGGCATTCTGGATAAAATGTTATGGACTGAGAACATTTTACTTTCTTTCCTTGTTCTGCTGTGCAGTGTTCTGCCAGTGAGAGCCAGCACAAAATCTCTTGGCGACGGAAAAATATCAAAGATGAGAGAAGGAAATTTGAGCTAGTTCTAGTTGGCATTATCCTTGTACCTGAAATAAATTTATTTTAATTTAATATTTTGAGTATTACATTCTCTATTGCCACCCATCAGACTCGGCCAAGTATGTGCAAAATACATCATCTCTCTCTCTCACTCTCTCACTCTCTCTCTCTCTCTCTCTCTCTCTCTCTCTCTCTCTCTCTCTCTCTCTCTCTCTCACACACACACACACACACACACACACAGGCAAATTACAAATTGGAAAGTCTCTCATGATCAAATAAGAAAACAGGGCAGTAGGATAATTTGTAGTTTCTAAATGGTGTTTATATATAGAAATTGGTCTGTATGCTGCATTTATTTGATGGAGTACATGTGTTTCCTCATGCTGTATGTAGAATAAGAAACAATATGACATTTAATTTCTGTTGGACAAAACGTGTTTTTTTTTTTTGTCTGAATCCTGGGCTACAGCAATGGACTTTGTCCACGGATTGTTCTTCCTTCATGTAATGGAGGAAAAATGCAACTGTGGACACTGCATCATGTAATTTCCCCATGCATCCTCCACAGCCTGACTAAACACAGCTTTGTTAGAGGCCATCTGATCTCGACTGTCAGTCATTTGTCCCAATCAGTGCTACCTAACAATAGCAAGACCGTGCACTCAATTTGCTTACTAAATCACAATCTGTCTTACATCACTGCACCCTTCAGTAAGAGTGATAGATTTGGTTAGTGGGAAGTAACTATACTGCCAGTCATCTCAGACATTTCATACTTGCAGAACTGCAGTGCGAAAGGAGGGAGGTAGGGTGGGTGGGAGGGAGGTAGGAGGGAAGTCAGTATGGAACTGATGCAGCAGAAAATCAGTTTGTAAAGTAAGCACCACTTGGTGTTAGGCTCATACTCACTCAGTTTATGGACTGCAGTTGTTCTTGTTGTTGTTGTTGTTGTTGTTGTTGTTGTTGTTGTTGTCAGTCCGAATGGGGTTTCATGCAGTTCTCCACTCTGGTCTACCTTGTGCAAGCATCCTTGGTTCTCGGTAACCATTATTAAATTCATTATCATGTGTTTAAATCTGGTAGGAGGCATACAGTAATGATTGTAACACAGTACCACGTGGAATGACTTCAGTGCAGTCACCACCAGCAACTTCTGTGCAAATGACTGGTCAGAGAATTCCTGTGCAAATGACTGGTCAGAGAATTCTGTACTGCCTTCACAGAGTGAATAAAAGTACTTCTTTCTCATGAGGTACTGCAGTGCTGGAAGTTAAGCCACATCCTGTTAGCAACTGACACAAGCTGAGTGGACCAAAATCCATTTAGTTCACTTTCAGAGGACTAATTCCAGACCACTGCTGTAGCCCCTCAATGAGCTATGGACATTTGTGGCCGTGTTTAGTCAGATGTTTTTACCTATTTTTCCACTTTTTGTTTCCATTTTAATTTCTTGTATTTCCTTTGTTTTGACTGCCATTGGGACCCTAGTTGTTGGGCTGCCCCAGTCCAATTATGCTCTTACTCAAGTCACTACTCGACAAAAAATTCTTATTTGCAGTTTCCTCTTTATTGGATGTGTTCACATTAGTCACATTGTGTTGCTGCTGTCATAATATCAGCTTCCATCCCTGTTAGCCATGACCACAGAGATATGCATGGCCAAAATACAAAGTTGCTTCAAAATTGTCCACAGCAACTGCTCTAACAGCTTCCCAATTAAATGTTCGAATATACCAAAATGGGATAATGATGCATTGCCTGTAGTTCTGTCAAACTGTGCTCTTACAGATTACTTTAAAGACTTCAGTTTTGAAATTTCCTTTCCCCTCCAAGTGATGTAGGACTTGCCTTATGCATGTCAAGGAATCCAAATTTGCACTGCAGTTGGATTTTGTGTAAATGTTACATTAGTTTCTTGTAAAAGTTGTAACAGCAGTCCCTGACAGGAATGCCTGATGTTAAGTCATCAGTACTGAGTACCACACTTGTTGATGATAGTTTTGTTGGTTAAGCTGTGTATCCAAATTGGCATATAGTTCCTTTAGTTGCTGGATATAAAATTTTCCAATTGTTTAAACTCCCACACCTTTATGCTGGTTCTTCATGCTGTTATTGTTGCTCTCTGCAGTGTTGCTATGAACATGTGCTAGGCTGTTACAGTATTTGTGATTTATGATGCCATATATCATTGCTACCAATGTCACATAGTACACTTCAAGACACCTACACTATCTTCTTTGTAAATTAGATATACTTTTCTGCATATCACCTTAACACTGTCCACAGTATGAAGTGGCTTCCACTAGTCATTCACTATGAAACACACAAGTCTCACTTGTTCTGTGTGTACAGGTACAAATCGGTGAGGCTGATACACTGATGCCAGTTGCCACTGATGCATTTTTACAGGAGAATGCCATCAATAGCGATTTGGATGCCTACAGTGCTATATTTCAATCACATTGCAGTCTGCTGTAGCAGTGTGAACAACAAGAGCTATTCAGTGTAGTTTGGGGGCTAACTGAGCATGTGCTAATCAACACAAAATACATAGAAAATAACTATCCAAACCCTAACCAACAATGTACCTTGAACAAACTGCTTGCATCTGTAAGAAGCTCCCTAACAGGGTAGTGTGACTCAATTGAAATGAAAACTTATGTGCTGGCCACGCATGTTGAGTATCTGTGGGCATACCCTCGACACATTAAACCTCCTTACCACTGGGGCAGCTATTAGCATGTTGGAATCCAAAATATGAACTTTGATGAAGAATTACTCTAACACAACAACACTCTGGAACAGGTTAGTACACCCCTAAATAGACAAAGCTCATAAAATCATAATGTATTGTTGAGGCCAGTGTCCTCCAGTTTTGTAGGTATGCAGTCATTACAGTACTTGCAGATAGTTTAAAGTGTTTCGATCAGGATTCTCGGTGAGTCACATAGTTGTAAGCTGCCACAACTCTGCTACACTACATGGCATGTCATTTGCGACATGTGCTACGTGAACTGCTGTGGCTCATCACTTTGGGATCTGCTGGTTCTCAGTAACTTGAAATCCAATGGAGACACTATCAGAATTGTACATGACATAATTTCTCTATCTCCTAACTGTGACAATCTGTAATTTTATAATGGTCTGTTATTCCTTTCCCCTTTCATGAGGGGTGTTCATTCCAGCAAACTAAGCTGTACCATTATTTCGGTCACTGGCAGTGTCCTTACACCAGCCTCCAAACACCAATGTTGCCTTGCTTTTTGTGGGCACCTTTGTCCTTCTCTGTGACAGTGGCTGTATATGGCAGCTGTAATGAATTCAGACAATTAAAATTAAAATATTTTGTGGTTCTTCACTTGGATCATAATGCAGTTTTCATCAATCTCACTTTTATAAAATTCCACATGTATGTACATGCCACAGCACCTGATTCCTTATCTCCATCACTATTTTAATTTAGCAACTTCTTGACATTAAAATGAGCATGTGCAGTGAGAAGACAACCACTGCCACATATCAACATGTTTGATTTACACTCAAATTCTGTTGATGTAAATTTATTCAGCTTCTTAATATTTTTGCAGATGCCGCAGAAGTTGAGGATGGAGGAGCTGTTGGCAGGTGAGATATTTGCTTTCTTCAGTAGCTTAATTACACATTAAAGTTACGACTTTAATATTTTATTATGTGGTACTTTATTTTTCATCTTTTTCTTTGACATTAATATTCCATTGGTGGTGTGCTAAATAATTTTTGTGAAACAGTTTTTAAAAACTCTATACTATAACTTAACACTGGATGTTAATTATGTCATACATAATTCATACTGAAAATTGGTGGTGTTATTGTAACTACGAAAGATTGGTTACAAATGTACAGTTGCATTGAAAATGTGTACTGTGGTAGATTGTGAGGGAAATGTGGTCAAAGAGAAAAAAGACAAATTTTTAAGTACCAAATTGACATTTAGAAATTTGTCATTGTAATGTTAAGCAAACATTACAAATAGGCACACTACGATAAGTAGTAATGAATTTTGCCACCTGACTGATGTGTGAAATAGCCTGACCCATCTGGGTGCCACAGTTACTCTCAATCCCCCGCCTGCCAAGAGTGTTGTTGACTACCCGGTGACAACATGCTACTGAGTACAAGGTGGCTGACTTGTTGGTGGCTTCACAACTTGTGTACTGCATTCTCGAGACCCAGCAGATCCCAACAGACATCTTGCAGATATAGTTCCAGAAAAACATCCAGGAAGACTGTGAGAAGTGGTGCTATTCCACAGTAACAGTCACCAGCATTCTGCTAGACTGGCAACAAACACTATAGAACAACTGGGTTGAGAAGTCATTTTGCACCCACCCTTTTCATCTGATCTTGCACCCTCAGATTTCATCTTCTATGCTCTCTGTTCAATGATCTTGACATACTTCCTTTAGGGGCAAAATACACTTTGAACATGGCTCTTTGCTACAAAACCACATGATTTCTACAGTTGTGGATCCAGAAAGTTATCCCAACAGACTGAAGTGAACAGCGAAACAAATTATGTTATTAATGATGATTTAAGTCTCCAGTATGTATAGTCTGAGTTTTTTAACTTGTAGGAAACACTACAGTGTTATGCATCAGCCTAAGACGTTCGATTGGCCATGAAAGGGTTAATCTGGAAATAAGCAGTAAAAGGCTAAGCCTGGAATAACATTGTTGCGTTCTGTCCCTCTGCCAACCAGATAAATTGTCATAAACCTGCAGGCCAACTGCGTGAGGAGTTGTGGTGGACAGATTTAATGCAAATGTCATATAGGGGATGGGGTGGCAGAGGGTGTAACATAGGAGGTACAGGTACAGGTACAGGTACAGGTACAGAGCTAGGCATGGGAAAGGGCAGTGTAGGGGTGGCTAGTACTGAGGGAAGAATTGTGAAACTTAAGTTAAGGGGAACTCCAAAATTGTCAAATTAGTGAAGCTGGTATGGCAGTAGAGGGGGCAAGCAACTCGTAGTACACCACATGGTCACCTACATCTAAATCTACATGATTACTCTGCAATTCACATTTAAGTGCTTGGCAAAGGGTTCATCCAACCACAATCATACTATCTCTCTACCATTCCACTCCTTAACAGCGCATGGCAAAAATGAACACCTAAACCTTTCTATTGGAGCTCTGATTTCTCTTATTTTATTTTGATGATCGTTCCTACCTATGTAGATTGGTCTCAACAAAATATTTTCGCTTTCAGAAGAGAAAGTTGGTGATTGAAAATTCATAAATAGATCTCGCCGCAATGAAAAACGTCTTTGTTTTAATGACTTCCATCCCAACTCGCATATCATATCTGCTATACTCTCTCCCCTATTACGTGATAATACAAAACGAGCTGCCCTTTTTTGCACCCTTTCGATGTCCTCCATCAATCCCACCTGGTAAGGCTCCCACACCCCGCAGCAATATTCTAACACCGGACCTCTGCACAATATCCATAAAATTATCTTGTGTGGATGCTCAAATGTCTATGTGGCACTGCTGCTCTGTTTGGACTAAAGCATTCCTTTCCGTTCTTTCTCTTACATTAGCATAAAAACAAAATTTCTAGTCATCAGTAACAATACAGGTTAGAAATGGTCAGTGGTATTCACCCACTAATCAAGAACAAGCAAGAGGGTAATGTACATACGGCCAACCACTGATTTATATGGTTTGGCATGTGGTACCCGTATGATTTATTGTTGAACCTTCTCCTTTGTATTCAAATGCTGCACAGTGACGGAATGGTCATACTTCATCACATTTTCTGGTTCTTGAGTGCAATGATGTGCATCATCGTGGATTAATGCATCCAGACGATCTTCATCAAATGCTGAAGGTCTTTCTGAAAATGGAGGGTCAATAATGTCAAAACACTCATCCTTTAAATTAGAATATCTTTCCTTGCCATGCTCTGTCCCATGGCATTATCCCCATACATGGTGAAAACGTTACCATTGAAACCACATATTCATAAACTCCACTGTTCTCATTTTGCCAACTTAGCCATTTTAAATTAAAATGTAGCAGTGCTTTGTGTCAACATAATATTCATAGAATGACAATGTACCTAAAAGAATGTGTCCACATTAAGTGAGAACAAGGTAATGTACTTCGTAAAAATGGTGGAAAAGACAACTGTATCCTTTGATCCCTAGGCATATGAACTTGTCTTAGATCACATGTAATGCCCCCAACAACACAAAACACGATGATGGGAAAGGCTGACTTAAAGCATACATTGTGTGCTCACTCTTACATTATTGGTATCGGCTGCATAAGTAACAATAACACAGTGCACAGTGTTCACTTAAGATGTCTCTCTGTTTTTGCTCCCAACATTTAATGTTCTAATGATGTACCAACATCATAATGCATTGATGGTGGGTGGTTTAAATAAAAAATATGTACAAATGAAATGAGCTTCATGACAAGGCTGAAGATATATTGGTACATAGGACACTGCATAGAACTGTATGGAACATTGTAGATGTAACTGTAGATGTGCTCCAAGGAAGTGTGTGGGGCCCTTGATATTGATGTTTCATATTAATGACATCACAGACATTCTTCTTCTTTTTGTTTTTCTGTTTGGGGTATCTAATGACCACATACTAATTTCAATGCTTCCTCCTTTGTTCTTCTTCCAGGTTTCCTTCGTCTTCACTATCTATCCTTTTTTCTTCCTCAGACCATTCTGACCCTGTCTTCCTCTTCTTCTTCCTGCCTTGGAATGCTTCCATTTGCAACACTTTCTTCTTGAAATCCTATCATTCTGCTGGGTCTTTTTCTTGTATTTCTTTCCAAATCTTTCCTAACTACTTGAATCTGTCCTGTTGTTGACATCTTGTCCCAAAGATGCTTAACAATCTGTTTGGTTAACCTGTTGCTGTTCACTCTGTATAAATGTCCAAAAAATAATAGTCAGCTCTTCTGCAGCATTTCAATTGTTTTTCCTATGCTGCAATATACTTCATTACTTCTTAATATTCATACTCATGGATTTCCTAGCAGCCTGAGTATTTTTCAAATGATTCTTAATTCTAGGACTTGAAGTTTGTATAACTCATAATTCAACATTAAACATTCACTTGCATAGAGACATTCTGGTTTTACTACTGTGCTGTAGTGCTGTATTTTCAAATTTTTAGACACACACATCTTGTTGTAAATGTTCATGTTTATATCATATGCTTTCTCCATTTTACATTCTATTTTGACTACAGCAAATATTTTTGAAGCCATTGCCTTGAATCTTTCTACCCAAATATTTAAATTTATAAACCCTCTTTATCTGTGCATTATCTGTTACTAGGATTTCTGGGTCATTATTTTAAGTTTGTCCTAAAAAATTTTTCTACAGCAACTTTTAAAGCTGCTTTGTTACGTATTCCATCTAAGAGGTTGATTTGTATTTCTGAATTTGTTATATTTTTATAAAGAATGGCATAATCTTTTGCAAATACTAGACACTGAATTTCAGTATCTCTTTTTCCTGAAGTCTCCAGTCTCATTGTGACAGCTTATGTTCTTTGCCTTTTGTTTCAATTATCTTACTATTTCCTCTAAGATGCAGTTGAGGTGGTGTGGAAACATGTTGTCACCCTGCATTTCACCTGTTATTTTGAGTGCCTTAGGTGTTTCACACCAAAACTTTACTTATGCTTCAGTGTGTGGGTGTTTCACGAATAAGGTTTGCTAGTTTAGTGTAATGCCAAGTTCTCGAGTCACTTTACCCACTGTTTACCTGTCAATCAAATGCTTTTCTAAAACCTGTAAATGTTAAAACTATGTCTTAAAATTCGTATGGACTAAAAGTTGAAATTCTGTTCTGCACCAGATTCGATCTTTCTAAATCCACTCTGATATTCTCCCAAATGGCTGTCAAGTGTTACTTCTACCTTGTTTAGTAATATTGTTAAAAATATAATACAGCCCACTGGCAACAGATATATACCTGTGCAATTATTTAGATAATGCCTATGACTTTTTTGTGCACAGGATGGATAGGATCCACTTTCCAGTCTTCTGGAATCTTTTGTTTCCCATATTTCTTCAGACATAATCTGAAGGTTAGTTGTCATTACTGCTTGACACCAGTTATGATTGAGATGATTTTATTTCTTCTCCACTGGCTTTGTTGTTTTTCAGGGTTTTTGTTTGTTTGGTTATTTGTTTGTTTGCTGTAGGTGGTAGATCTGCTTCCATGTTTTCCTCAAATATCTGGAAATTCTAGGTAACAATTCAGTTATCTACAGTTCAAAAATTGATCAAAGTACTTTCTTAGTAATTTACATGTGTGGTTATTGCTTAGACCTATTTTACCATTTTTGTCTCTGATGTAAATACATTGGAGCATGATAGCCCTTTTTGAATAAAACCATGACTGTATGTATGAGAGCATTTTTTCTGCTGTAGTACACAGTGATTCTTTTTTATCACTAATTACGATACTCGTGTCATCTGCAAATAGTAGAATTTTGGCTGGGCTGTCTGGAGCCTGTATGTCATTGATATAAACTAGAAATAACAATGGGCCCAGAATGCTGCCCTGAGAAACAACTATTTAAATTTGTTTTGGTTCAGATATGGGTTTAAAATTGTGAAGATTGTTGGAGGACCTCAGCTCAACAATTCTTCTTGCGATATTTCAGAGAAATGGCTATTCGCAACAGCAGATTAAGAAAGCCCTGCAAATAAAAACTGCAGAAAAATCACAGGAAAATAATGAGGAAGTGGAAAGTGAAGTGAAATCTACAGCCTTTCTCCCATACATGGGTGATATTTCTTCTAAAATTGCTAGAATCTTGAAGAAACATAAAGTGGATGTGATATTCCGCCCACCCGCTAAGACTGCAGCCTTGTTGGGATCTGTTATGGATGATCTGCTCTTGCAAAAGGTGGGAGTTTATGAAATCCCTTGTGAGTGTGGAAAATGTTACATAGGGCTACCACATGCACTGTACAGGAACGATGCGTCGAACACTAGCGGTACACACGTGTTCTTCAGTCCAACAAATCAGCAGTTGCTGAACACTGCATTTCTACTGGCCATGCCATGGATTATATAGATGTTAAGATTTTAACTACTGCTTCATCTTTCTGGGACTCATTTGTTAAGGAAGCTGTAGAAATACAACTAGCCGACAACCTGCTAAACCATGACGAAGGATTTCATCTTGACAATGCTTGGAAACCACTTATTTCACACCTTTGTTCAGAAAGAATTTCTGCATCTTCACTTCTGACAGATGTTACCTCTTTTAAAAACTAATTATTTATTTACAAGCACGGTGGATTCGCAGCAGCACTATTTTGTTTGCGCTCTGTGCTTATATGTTTATCTTTGCTATATAAATCTTAACTATGACTAGTGCAGTAGTGGCGACTTTGATATCTTTGACGCATGCGCTTTTAATCCTCAGCAGCTTTGTATCACCTGACTCTCCATATAAATAGGCATGCGCAAATGCTATGAACTCAGTCTCCGACTCGCCTTGAAGACTGCTGGGAGGTTTCTAGCTTAAATATTACAAGAAGAATTGTCGCTGTCCCAAGTGCACGCCCGAAAGATGATGGAACAATTTAGTTGTTTACAGTTCAAGAGTTGATAAAAGTACTTTATTAGTAATTTACAGGTGTGGTTATTGCTTGGACTTATTTTACCATTTTCATCTGTGATGTAAATACATTGGAGCATGGCAGCCCTTTATAGAATTTTTAAATGTCTGACACAGAGTTTGGAAGGATAACAAAGATTCTCCAACTCATCTTTCCTGCAGACATTATTGGTATTGTAGTAGTAGTAGTAGTAGTAGTAGTAGTAGTAGTAGTAGTAGTAGTAGTAGTTGTTGTTGTTGTTGTTGTTGTTGTTGTTGTTGTTTTTTTTTTAACAGTCATAGAACACACACACACACACACCCTAAAAGACCACTTTCATTCATTCAGTATAAAAGAGAGAATTGTTATAATTCCAACATTCCTCTTCTTTGTCTCACTGCATGTATAATTTATTGAAATAACTGCCCTTTGGAAGCCTATGCATCAGCAGGACAATGTGGTGACCCACGGAGTACCTATTTCCACAGCCAAGCACATAGTTTCTCACTGAAAGCTGCTGTTAAAACTCTCCAGTGCTGAAGGTGCATATTGTTCCATGTCGAAAATTCACCATATAGAAAATGAAAATAAATCTAATGAACAATATGACAGGTTGTTTTATGTTATTATTTTCATACTGTATTAATGACATTTTTTTAAAATGTCATTCATTAAGAAGGCATCACTCCTTTGAAGTGGTATGTACAAGCATATTCCATGAAAGTTGTGTGCTAATTGACACTGTCTAAAAGTTTCCTTTTTACACAGACCATGAATGTGGCTTTCTGTTTCTTTGTAATGTCTTCTGAGATTGATTAGAGGCTCAGTATGTCAACAGTGTGTGTTAAAATTAACATATGTTCCAGTCATTGCAGCCATAATGTGGAATTGTAGAAGGAGCACATCACTAAAGCAGTAAATAAAGTTATTAAGAGATGCTTTCCTCTTTGTGTGTACAGTTGCAGCTGCTGGAAGACGGCGGCAACTCGAGGAAGATGCCGTACCCAGTAAAGAAGCGAGAGCTAGAGGTGCCAGGCACTCAGTGGGTGAGTAGTAGTGAGAGCCCACAGTGGGAGGCTTGTGAATCAAATGTATCAGGACAACTATTAGTGGACATTAAGATGGAGTGTGTCCACCCTTCTCCTTTACGGTGGCTTGAACTCTTCTGTTTGTACTTTCATTGAGACGTCTGAACCTCTGTGAAGGAATGGCAGCCCATTCTTCCTCGAGAGCTAAACCCAAAGAAGGTAGAGATGTTGGACATCAGGTTTGGAATGATGTCACCATTATGACTCGTCCCGAAGATGATCCGTTGCTTTCAGGTTGGAACATTGGCACCCAAGTTCACTTCAGGAATGTCATTGTCCATAAACCTTCGCCTCACAATGCTGCTCAGTGACAGGCGGCATTGTTGAGCTGATTGTCAGTCTTTGTGTCTGAACACTTCCTTTGCTGTAGACAGTACACTACCGTCAAATACATAATTGTCCTTCTGAATTTAGCATTTTTTAAAGTGCAATAAGAGGACAAGAAGTTAACAATGAGGAATTGCATACTGTAACACTGCCTCCTCTTCACATGATTGTTGGTACTAAAGATGATGGCAGGTAAAGTTCAGCCAGCATTCAGCTAACCCAAATCCTTCAGTCACATTGCCATGGAATATAGAATGATTTGTCACTTCACTCCTAGTCCCCTGCTTCCAGTTGTCCACTGTCCAGTGGACATTGCTCATTACGTGACCTTCAGTATTGTTTAGTGTTGACAACAGGAGTGTGCGGTTTTGAGAAACTGCTCAGCCATTGCTACCAGGACTGCGGAGAGTGAGGGGTGGCCATGGGGCAAGACACATGAGCCCCACCTAAAAATATAGCAAACCAATTTTATTAGCAATGTAATGTAAGTGGAGTGGCTCCAAATGTTTGTATAAGTTAAACGTGTGTGTGTGTGTGTGTGTGTGTGTGTGTGTGTGTGTGTGTGTGTGTGTGTGTGTGTGTGTGTGTGTGTGTGTGTGTGTGTTTTTCTCATGCCACCACTTGGTAGCTTGGTAACACTGCCCCCCCACCCCTCCGGGGGCACGCCATTCCTTGGTGGGTTCATTCTTGGCTACCATGGGGCCCCAGGCTTTGCAGTACCTTTTCCCTTTTGTGTTGTATGTCAATCATCTTGCTGTTCTTTTTCCCCTTGGGGAACATGTCTGGGGTATTCTTGGGAATTTCCAGCATTCTATCACTGATGTACAAACATCTCACCTTTGTCTTCCGCTCCATTTTCCTTTCTCTGTTCCCCTTCTCTTGTTCCTCTGCTTCTGCGTTCGAGGGTCCTCTTTTTCTCTTCTTGCTCCCTGTGTGCTCCTAAAGGCTGGCCCATGCATCTGTGCATAACAGGTAACTGGGTGACTCATAATTCCCAGCCCCGTGTTGACAGGTCGGATTCTCTCGTTCCTCCTGCTGTAGGCCAGTCTCGGGGTGGGGTGTGTGCTTGAGCAGTAAACTTTCCAAATTGCCATACATTCCAAACCCAATGTGCTGCTACCAATGTCATCATTTTAACCACTCTATAACATCTTGTCAACACCAGCCACATGTCACCTGTGGTAGGGATGCGCACGAGGGCGATCGTCCACCTCTATCTCCCTGCTGTATCAACTGCAAATGCGGCCATGCGAATTCATCTTAGGAGTGACCAGTGTATCTTGGTGTGCACGTTGTTCAAGAGATCCAGTTGAAGGAAAAGGTGCCTTATCCAGTTACTGGGTAGTCACAAACCGTGTGTTCTCTGTCTGGCATCTATTTCTGCTTTTGTTACCCCTTACTCCATGAAAGACGTGGCCAGGCTGACATACAACCTCCAATTCAACTCTGAGGACATGAAATTGCCCAGTGTCAAGGTAGCATCGCCACCCCTCCGTCCTGCTTTGCAAGAAACCGTCGAACTCTTGCCTCAAGGGTCCAAGCAACCAGCTACACAACCTGTAGGCCGGAAAGGCCAGAAGGAGTACTCCCATGAAGACTTACTCTGTCCCTCCAGCCAAACAACACTGGAGTCATCAACTGGGAGGGCTCAAAGAAGTCCTCCAAAGGCAAACAGTCCTCCTTTTGCCACCCTGAAGATCCTCTTTGATGGTGTCGGCACGTAATACCTTAGCCCGGCCAGCCACCATGATGCCGATGTTAACTAAAAACTGTTTTTTGGCACTGGACTCCACAGACAGCCCGCACAAGCGATCTGATGTTTCTGTCTGACTCCATGGAGCAGGATCCTCCTGTGTCTGCACTCTGTAGTAGCACCTCTTCCTAGGCTGTCACTCAGCATCTGCCAAGGTGACACCCCAACGTCTGTTCATCATGACTGTTCTCCAATGAAACATTCACCACCTTCAGTCCCACAATGAGGATTTGCGACTGCTTTTAGTGTTGAAGCACCCCCTTGTACTCTGCTTTCAGGAAACGAAATTGTGCCCTCATGACCGCTTTGAGCTTTCAAATTTCTTACTGATTTGCTTTGATCTTCCCTGTTGTAACCATGACTGGAATGGCTGCAGGTATGCTGTCAATGAAAGTGCAGTGGTACCGAATGGGAGCAGTCTGCAAACAAACAAGACAGATGAACAGGAAAGGAAAAACAGACGCAACGACAGATGACTGAGCAAGATACTGAGACACAAAGACCAACAACAAGCAATAAGCAACGGTGTCACAAGTGAAAACCTCATAAATCGACAAAGGCCACTCGTACATGGAAAGGACAACTGAGGTGTTCATGATGGCCAACCCAGAGGCCATGGCAGCTGAGGGAGATGCCGATCCACCTGGGGGCGGGGAGGGCTGGTGTCAGGCTGGCAGGGAGGCAAGAATTGGGGCAGTGGTGGTGACTCAAGGACCACATGTGTACCTGAAGGAGGTAGTGCTTCAGGAGTTGGTGCGGGAGTCCCGCAGGGGAACGTGGGCGGAGCTGGTTATGATGGCGGCACTACAACCCTTTCAGCGTGTGCACTGATGTCACATACCACCCATGGGTTGCGATGACTGGCAGGTGTCCAACCCGCCTTGCTCCTGTAAACGCAGGCCCACACTACTGTGCTGGAGCCGTAATGCTGAGAGGGCCAAGAGCGGGGGCAGGAAGAGGATGGCATCAGCAAATGCAGCAGGGTCTGTGGCTGTCACCCATGGAGGATTTCCTCTGAACTACGTCCGTCAATTGGCATGGTGTGATAGGTGCTCAAGAACAGGGTGAGGGCCGATGTGGTTGGAGATGTTCAGACTGCCTTTGTCAGCTGTATAAACGTGTGGCCAAGCCTCTCTGCTGCACCATTGGAGGATGTGTTTGATACCATTGGCCCTCAGTGGTGAGAACCTGGGCCAGGGCCACGAGTGTGGCCTCCTTGGTGGTGGCCGCCACACGGTCAACATATGGGTATTTGGAGTAGGTGTCAATGATAAGTAACCACACAGACCCCAAAAACGGGCACTCAGAATCAAGATGGGTGCGATGCCATGGCTGGTGAGGTACAAGCCAGGGTGCAAATGACTGAGGAGGGGCTTGCCTGGTGACGCGCACGCAAAGTGCACCCACGGATGAGCCGGTCAACATCATCATTGATGTCTGGCCAATGCATGTGCGAATGAGCCAAAAATTTCATGTGGGACATACCCCAGTGCCCACAGTGTAACAAACTGAGCACTTGATGCCACAAATCTGGAGGGATGTCCACCTGATGGGATCAGACTCCATGGCTAACAGGAGGACATCATCGACCGTGGAGAGACTGTGGTACAGTGGGTGCCAGGGGCTGAAGTTGGTCCACATCCAATGAGTAATATAGATGGGCTACCAGTGGACCACATAGCGGAGGACCTGCCACAAGACAGGGTCTCGGCATGTAGCTGTGGCAATGTGAGCAGCCATAAGAAGCAGAGCATTCAGCATGTCCTGGTGGGTGGAATCAATGTGGAAACAGAGGACCATCTGTTCGTCAAACACAATTTCAGGACCTGCTGGGAGATGTGACAAAGCGTCTGCATTAGCATCATAGGCGGTTGGCTTATACTGGATGGTGTAAGTGTAATTCCATAAAAATAATGCCCAGTGCTGGATACGATGAGCCGTCCACTCTGGAATGTGGGAGTGGAGCCCAAAAAGCATAACTAAGGGTTTATGGTCTGTTAGGAAAGTTAACTTTGCTCCAAAGAGATAGTTGTGAAACTTTTGGACGCCGAACACTATTGCCAGGGCCTCCTTCCAATCTGGGAGTAGTTGTGTTGTGCTGGGGTAAACATCTTAGGATCATAAGTGATGGGCTGTTCAGAGCCATTGACATTCTGATGCATGAGGGGGGGGGGGGGGTCCCAATGCTGTATGCTGATGCATCAGCTGCCACAACCAAGGGGTGGTCCGTAAAGAAGGAAGTAAGGCAAGGGGCAGAGTTAAGCATCACCTTTAAACAGAGAAAAGCCTGGTCACAATCAAAATGTACCCCTTTGTGTCACAAGTGAATTAGGGGTTGAGCTACAGAGGCAGTCTGGGGTAAGAGCTTCAAGTGACAAGTAACCTTGCCCAAGAACACCTGGAGTTCAGATAAGTCCTTGGGATGAGGGGGGCCTTCAATGGCCACAACATTATGACCTGAAGGGCAAATGCCATCTTTGCTAAGCCAGTGGCCTAAGTATTCCACTTCTGGTTGAAAGAAAAACATCACATGTCTAGCTGACAGCGTAAACCTGCAGACTGCTGAGTGTGAAGTAAGGCACTGAGGTTTTGCAAGTGTTCCTGGCGGGAATGACCTGTACCCAAGACGTCATTCAGACAATTCCTGCAGGGCTGCCTAAGCTGCTCCAGGAACTGCTGGAAAATGGCTGGCACCGAATAGTCAACAAATGGTAGGTGCTTGTACTTGTACAATCAGAAAGGCATGTTGATAATCATGATGTTCCAGGAATTGGCATCTGAGGGTAACTGGTGGTATGCCTCAGCCAGGTCGATCTTTGAAAAGTTCTCTCCCTCGGCAAACTTGGTGAGAAGGTCTTCCTGTCAGGGAATGGGGTAAGTGTCTATGAGGGACTGAGCATTGACAGTAGCGCAATGTCCCCACTCAGCTGAAGGGACCCATTGGGTTTCTGTATGACCACCAAAGGTTTCGCCCAGGCACTACAAGTCACAGGCTCCAGAATGCCAGTAACCTGGAGCCGATACAGTTCCTACTTGACCGGAAGGGGTGGGGCCCAGAAAAAGTGAGGCTGCACTTCCAGCCGAAGTGTGATGTGTGCCTGAAAATCTGAATCACATCAGAGATCAGTGACAAACAATGGCACAGAAGCTGAGCACAGATTGCCCAGGTCCTGAAAAAGAACAGCTGTGGAAACGACCTCAACTTCATCAGAAATTGAGAAGTTAAACAGTTGAAATGCATCCAGGTCAACAATATTCGAAGCCAATGGATAGTAGACGACAAATAGGGTAAGGAGCTGGGGAACGTGTTTGTAAATTGCCTGGACAATGAACTGCCCATGAAGGGGAATTGAACCATCTCTGGAGGTGACCAACTGCCGAGAGGTAGGTGACAACTCAAGAGAACCCAGTCGCATGTATGTTGCCATATTAATCATGGAGACAGTGGCCACAGTGTTGACCTGAAAATGTCATCCTCCGTGAAAAGGCTGAATGTGAGGAAAAGCTAAAAGCTACCGCACCTATGGGTCATCCAGTGGGACAATCGATTGCAGAGCATGTATGGTATCTTGAAGCCCAGGAGGGGCAGGACTGAACCGGGTCGAGCAACTGCGACAAGCCGATTGGATGTGGCCCTTGTTGTCACACAGCATACACGTTTTTGAGTGGTGGGAACATTCAGCTCGAGAATGTGTGGTAAAGGACTGTGGGCAAGATGGAAGTGGACCGCCCGACCGGCGACTGGAGACACAGATGCCATAGACACATCAGGCAAAGAGGAGTCCCAACATAACTGGCCTCTGTTGGCTGGGTCTCAACAACTCACGAGGGTGGTTGTGGCATTGGCCGTGAAGGAAAGTGCGGTGGAACTGAAAGGGAGCAGCCCGTGAACAAACAAAATGGGGGAATGGGACAGGAAGGACAAGCATGACGACAGATGACAGAGAAAGACACCAAGAACAACAAGCAATAAGCAACGGGGTCACAAGTGAAAACCTCACAAAATCAACAATGTTCACTGGTACATGGAAGTAAGCCAAGTAAATGTGATGTCTGTAAGCCAGATATCGAGAGACTTAGGCGAATATCGGACTGCTTCATTGAGTGAGAGGCAGGCACTTAAATACATGATAGGGTATGTCACTATTGGCCGCTACCTTCCCCACTTTTGCTGCTTGGTGACTTTAATGCAAATCATCCCTTTTTGGGTTCCCCAGGACCTGTCAGAGAGGTGCCATCTTGGCTGACCTGCTTAACGAACTTAACCTCTCCTGTGCCTTAATACTGGAGCACCCACTTCCCTGTCCAACTCCTCGCACAACTATTCCCATTTGGACCTATCCTTCTACACTGCCCAGCTTCCCCATCACAGCTTTCTAGGGCTAACTGCCAGCTTTACTCCTCCCTTCCTCCCTGGCAACCTTCAAGGAATGAGATTTCCCAGTTTTGATGACTAGGTCGAATATCCCACATTTGTGGGATATGTTATCCTTACTGGGATATGTTATCCTTACTGCTGAAGAACGTTCCATCCCCCACACTTCCTCTCTACCATGTCGTGTCCCAGTCCCTTAATGGACTGAGGCATGCTGCGATGCAGTTTGCACATGTAGATGTGCTCTCCACATTTTTAACCCCCACCCTAGTCTGGAAAACTTCATTCATTATAAACACATGCGTGCAAAGAGTCATCTTGTTCTTCAGGATAGCAAAAGAGCTAGCTGGATTTCATTCACTAGTTCTTTTATCAGTACCACACATTGCTGTGTCATGTGGGCCAACATCAGACGGCTCTCTGGAACAAAGATCCATTCCCAGTTTTCTGGTTTAACAGTAGCTGATGATCTCATTGTGGACGCTATTGCTATCTTCAACACCTTGGGATGCCATTTTGCAGAAGTTTCCAGCTCTTCCTACCACCACCCTACCTTCCTCCATCAGAAACAATTGGAGGGGGCTCAGGTGAGACACTTCCCTTCTCGGAATCATGAGTGAGTGCTACAAACCTGTCTTCACTATGACAGAGCTAGATCATACTCTCAGCTCATCCTGATCCTCCACCTCAGGGCCAGACACCATCCACATTCAGATGTTGCAGCACCTTTCTCTTGTGGGCAAGTGCTTTCCACTAAAAACCTCCCTTCTGGCTACCCCCCCCCCCCCCCACCCCACCCCCATATATCGTACCAGATGCATTTTCAAGGTGATGGAATTTGGATGATTCATGACTGGCTCGTGTGGTGGCTTGAATCTCACAATTTACTGATGGATGCTCAGTGTGGATTTAGAGTGTGGCGTTCTGCAGTTGACCATCTCATTACGTTGTCCACCCATTTTATGAATGGTTTTCTGTGAAAATCCTAGACTGGGCTGTGTTTTTTGATTTGGACAAGGCCTAAAACACCTGCTAGAGAACTGGTATCCTCTGTACTCATAAAATGTTGGGCTTCCGTAGGCACCAACCCTGATTTCTTCAGGTATTTTTACAAGACTGAGTTTTCAAGTTGCATGTGGGTTCTGCCTTGTTGGACATCTTTATCCAGGAAAATGGTGTGCCTCTGTATTCCACCCTGAGTGTCATCCTCTTTCTTATCACCATTAACTCTGCAATGGCCCGTATCCCGCCAGGCATCTCCAGTTCTCTTTTTGTAGACGACTTTGCCATCTATTGCAGTTCTCCATAGACCTGTTTCACTGAGCAGTGTCTTCAGCACTGTCTTGATAGTCTTTACTACTGGAGCATTGACAATGGCTTACGCTTTTCCCCTGATAAAACCATCTGTATGAATTTCTGGCAGCAAAAATGATTTCTCCCACCATCTCTACACCTTCGTCCTGTTGCTCTTCCATTCATTGAAACTACAAAATTTTTGGGGCTCATGATCAATAGGAAACACTATTGATCCTCCCATGTGTCTTACCTGGCAGCCCGCAGCTGTACGAGGTTCCCCAGTCTCCTACATGTCCTCAATGATACTTCGTGGGGTGCCGATCAAACCACTCTCCTCAGTTTGTTGCGGACACTTGTCCATTCGAAACGCGACTATGGGTGCTTTTTTTAGGAGTTTGCACACCCATCCCTCTTATGCTGTCTCAACACTATCCACCATCATGGCGTCTGTTTGGCCAAGGACACCTTTTACACCAGCCCAGTTTAGGGTCTGTATGCTGACAATGTTGAACTACAACTGTCCTACTGTCATTACTTTCTCCTCAGCAATTATGCATGCCATTTGTCTGCCAAGCATGGCCACTCTGCCTATGCATCCTTCTTCAATGATACCTTTGATCATCAGTACGGGACTCGTCCCTCTTCTGTTACCTCCTGGAGTCCACTTTCGCCACATGCTATGGCGATTTAACTTCACACTACCGGCAACTTTCCTAGTGGGTATGAACTGTTCATCACCTTTCCTTTGCAAAGTGGCCCATGTTAATCTCGGCCTTCCTTCATTTCCAAAGAACACTACTCCAGCCTTGATCTGTTGCCTTCAGTTTCATGACCTTTGAATGGAATGTCGCTATAGTACTTTTGTATACACTGATGGGTCTCAGACTAATCATGGGGTCAGGTATGCCTTCGTCATTGGCACCCGTGTCTTTTGATATCGGTTGCCAGCACACTCCTCAGTATTTACAGCCAAACTTTTCGCCTTGTATCAGGCCACGGATTACATAGGGGACACAGCCTTCACAATTGTGTCCTTCGCTCAGACTCACTCACTGCCTTCCAAAGTCTATGTGCACTGTACACTGCTCATCTCTTAGTGCAGCAGTTCCAGGTAAACTGTCACTTGCTCACTATTGGTGGAACCAGTGTCATGTTCCTGTGGGTCCCTGGTCATGTCAGTCTGCCAGGAAACAAGGCTGCTGATGCTGCTGCCAAGGTTGCAGTCCTTGTACCTCAGCCTGCAATTACCTATATTCTTTCCAATGATCTCTGTATTGCCACCTGTCAGGAGGTGCTGTCCCTTTGGCATTGTCAGTGTTCATCCCTTCACAAGAATAAGCTTTGGCTTATTAAGCCTCTGCCAGTGCCTTGAATGACTGCCGTGGAGATTATTTTAATTGGGCTGCATATTGGGCACAGCCTTTTTAGCCATTGTCATTTGCTAAGTGGAGCTACCCCACCACTTTGTTCTCATCACCCCCAAATTTTAACTGTCCACCACTTCCTGCTGGAATGCCCTTTTTAACAATTTACATTCCAGCCTGGGTTTGCCATCTGATTTATCAGCCATTTTAGAGAATGATGCGAGAGCTGTCAACTGCGTTTTACTTTTCATCCGCCGAAGCACTATGACGAAGGCCAATTAATTTTTAGTTTCGGACCTCCATTTCTGTATGTTTTTTTTTTTTTTTTTGCCTTGTTTCCATGTGCCTGGTTTTAGCTGTCTCCTGTTCTGTCAATTGGGACAGATGTGAAGTTGTTTAACTCCTCTCTGTGTTCGTGGTCTATAGTCTTGACTTGGGTGCGTATGACCCCAGTTGTTTTTTGTGTCCTAAAGCCAAATGAAACAAACAAAACAAAACTGCTTGGTGAGTAGATTTTTTCCTATCCAATTACATTATGTTGTAAAAATGGATTATTTTTTGTTGTTATACTAATTCAATTTAATTTTTATCTTACAGAAAGTTTGACATGAAACATAGCATAGTCAGGAATTATTGGTGATACAGAAAAAATACTCATTGAGATAGAATGTAGAGTAAATGTAATTTCTTACTAAACACTAAACTTATCTTAACATCTTGTTCTCTTGATTTATCTCTGGTGCCAGTGCCTTGCTCATAAAATATTTCCCATCAGTACTTTCACTACAGTCTGTTCCCAGACCAATCTGTTTGTGTTCCTGCCTCACCTCTTTACAGGGAGTCCAGCAGAGAACTCTCTTGCCCCATCTACCACCCACACTCGTGGTCATACATTTCACCTATTGTGGATGATCTATGCACAAGGAGAGAAATGTGCTGAGTTTGTCACAAACATAAGAACCTCATTGCTACAAAGAAGACGCATGATGATGTTGGGCAAGTGCAACAGATTTCCAGTGAAAGCCACCTAAAAACAGTGCTGATACACTTTCAGGTTCTCACTAATATGAGACCAACTCTGTAAGGTGTAAGTTGAGCACTGCAAGCTACGCTGGTGATGTCCTAGATTCCAATGATGTTGCACTCAGAGGAAAAATTGATACTGTAACAACAGCAAAAATATGACAACTCTCATCCCCATGGAGGAGATAACAATGCCATCCAGGAGGCACACCTGGAAGAAAAATACAGGAAATGGCTAGGACATCATTAGGGAGGAACGGTGTGGTGGAACGGTGCAGGCAGAAAAACATGAGAATGAAGGAATGAAGTGACACAAGACAGAGACAAGTTAGAACAAGTAATTATAAGGCAAATAATCACAGAACATGGGAGAACAATTGTGCAGAGTCATCTGCAACCCAAAGGAAATGTGAAGAATGTTTTTTGAACATAGAGCAAAACCATTCAACCACTGTCAAGAAGCACTTGAACACAGAGCTGAACTCTACCTAATGAAACACAAGACACTGGTAAGAAGTTTCCAGAGACAAAAAAGTAATAAAAAAAGCCAAAAAGAGAGATGTTCCTGAATAGCCAAAATGAATAGTTTTTCATTGCGACACAGATTGCACATGCCAACATGCAGCAAATGAAACAGCTCTCTGGTGAAGGCAAGGTAGAGAACGCCCTGATCCACTAAAAGATGTCGCTAATATGAAAACTATTCTTTAAGCTTTCACTTGAGCCCTCTGTCTGTAATAAGTCAGAAACACTCCTGTAGGCACCTACAGTGTAGGTTGGACTGGCAATGCCAATATTGTGGGCTGCATTCTTGTTAATATAGTCATGGCACTCAGAAGCAGATACTTGATATCGAGTCTGGAACTTTGAATGGCAAGTGAGCCACTGTGAATTGACCTACAAAGTCTGTGCAATGGAGAAATGCTGTAAAGCCCAGTGTCACATGGCTCAAATGTGGAAACTATGCAGTGGCTGTCATGGGAAAGATGAGCTGCACTGAGTGTGAGTTTCAGTTTCAGCCCTGTTAGCATGCCAGCAACTGAACACCAGCCAGATGCTACACCACACATTTCAACCTCATTCCTGTTATGTCTCCTCCTCCATTCTGTTGCCATACTCATCATCTTTCCTTTCTGACTCACTTCTACAAAGAATCCTCCTGAGAAGTACCCCACCTCATCTGCCACTCATTCTCCTGGCTACTTGTACCCATCTGTAAGTAAAGAAAGGCGTGTTACATTGTATGCATTTGATGTGGCAATTTTAAAGTAGAACAATGAAAATATAGTAATTGGTAAGCATTTTTGCTATTGCTTTCTGTGGGATCTCTCTGAGAAAGATTCATGATAATTTGAAATTATGGGTGAAGTTTTTTGGAAGTCACTAAGTGCTCTCATTGTCAAATACCAGATGAATATAATGTCGGTATATGCCTGCAATGAGTGAAGCTGCATATACAGGCATAGACACAGTTCCTAACTGTTAAACTTGCCACAGTGTGTTAACCATGTAACATAAGATTATATGTTTTAAGTAACAGATTATTACAGCATTTTAAATTTTGATCAGCAATTATGTGAAGTGTTGACAATGAAAGTTTATTTTCCCCTGATTGTCTTCAGATAGCAGCCTGCAACTTCACTGAGTTCCAGAAAGACAGGGTTTTTTAATGTTCACTGTTGTACATAATTGAGTAGATTAGATGCTCAGTTATTCACTGATTAGTAGGCACTCTACAAGACTGAAATAATTGATTCTGTTCATCATCATTCCATGTTGAAACACTATTAGTTAATCAATTATTTGTTTTACTTTTGCAGATAGAGTTTTTTTATATTAACTCAAAATGTTTTCTGTCAATCAGGTACAATTCAAAGCGTTCTATCTCCTATTGCTGAGGAGAGTGAAAGTGGAAAGAGCACCGGTACAACTGATGGAGCCATGGTATGTTTCACCAGTAGCAGAAAGTTCGATTTTGTGGCCTGTAATTAACACCACACTACTTCCTGGCCTCCTTTCAGGTGCTCACAAAGTTCATTACATTTGGCCTTTTAGCCATTACAATACTTCCTCCTCTTCTGTACTGCCACGCACTCTACACACTTACTTAAATAAAAAAAAAACTACTTCCTTCATATCCTATTCATTTCCATTTCATTCTCATTACATCTCCCATGCCAGTTTGTTTCCTGACACCACAAACATCACAACTTCTTTTCCAATGGAAACTGAAATGCTATCTCAAGTCTAAATTATCTGCTGAATGATCCAAAACATTTCTCAAAGACCAATCATATACTGGCTCTTAATTTAAAACAAGTAACTCTCTTTAATAATTAATGTCAAGTCGTGTGTCATTGGTTAGTATGCAGAATCTTAATGACAGCTCAACTTCATCTTTGTTCTCCTGTGTAATGGTAGTTGTCACAGTGCTCACAGATTTAGGGGGAATCCACAATGCTGAACCAGAATGAAACAGCAAGGAATTAACCCAAGGAGAGATATCATCAGTAGGGAGTAAACCACTCAAATCATCATGTACTGTGAAGAACGACAAAGCAACTATTGTCATCTCACCCTGCAGAAATCCTACATCAATCTGCACCAGTTCTCATGTGCAGCACAGAAAGCTCCTAAAGTGTGTAAAAGTTTAAAGCCGCCATTTGAACTAAAAAAGACTTTATGGTGGTGACCACTATTCATCAGTACTATAGACATGGTGAGGTAAACAATTTACCAAATCAATAGGTCATATCATAGTTGTTACTCATTAAATATGACAATTAACATTCTTTCAGAATGACAACTACCACTTACTGTTGTCTAAAATACTTACTTATTGCTGTTTGGAAGTGAGTTTTTCTCATTTTTGAGCAAATATCATAAACACAAATGATAAGTGACTCATTCTCCTCCATATAATCATGGCATGACAAACTTCCTGAAGTCTTCTGATAATACTTTCCTGGTTGCTAAATAAGTACCAAGAGACTACTTCGAGAGATCTACTTGTCTTAGTGGTTGTTGTGTTTGACACGTGTTGGTTAGTAATTCAATGGAACTACCTTAATGTACTTAAACACATGTGTCACAAATTGTGCAGTGTGATGTAAAAGTAACTGTTTAGCTACTTTTGTCCTTTGGGATTTGCTGTCAGTGATATTAAGATAGGTCTTGGTACTTGAAACAAAATCAAATGATAACTCTTGTGATGGTGTTTCAGATCTTGCATTGACTGTGGCAAACAGTCTTTCGTCCAGTAAGTGCTTTAATTTTCATACACCTTGTTTTCTAGGACCAATATTTGGTACAAATCTTAAAGGTCATGGAATATGCCAGATAAAATAAAATGTTTAAGAAACCAAAAAAGAGGAGCTATAAGTTTATGTAAATGCAATCAAGAATGTAACACAGGAATCAGCTTAATTTTTCAAGGAAATCCTCAACACGATAGGAAACTCTTCAATTTTGATTTGAAACTACATGGATTACTGCTAAGAGGTTTGAATTCCTGTGGTAACTTACTGCAAATGGATGCCGCAGTGTACTGCACGCCTTTCTGCTCAAGAGTCAAGAAAGTGTGCCCCATAGGCAGATTGGATTTCTTCCTAGTGTTAACTGAGTGAAAGCTGCTAATTCTTGGGAATAAGCTGACACTGTTAACAAGAAATGACAGCAAAGAATGTGTGTTTATTGAGAGGCCTATGTCAGATTACCCAGACTAATTAACATGGGTCAGCAGGAGTAACATGAGCTTATACAACTTAATGCCTGAACCACCCATTTCTGAGCCGAAACATCCTTTGGGAAATGGAAGAATTACCCCAAAATATACCACCATACCTCATAAGTGAATGATAATAAACAAAGTATACTAATTTTTGTGTCACACTGTCATTTACTTCATATACCATTCAAATAGTAAAAATGCCAGCATTAAGTCTTTGAACAAGATCCTGAACACGAGTTTTCCACAACAGTTCACTATCCATCTGAACATATAGAAATCTGAACTGTTACGTTTCACTAATCATACAGCCATTCTGTGAAATTAAAATGGCTGGTTTTGTTGAATTTTTTGTTAGAAATTGTAAAAACTTATTTTTGCTGTGATTTAGCATTCGTTTATCTTCTACAAGCCATGAACCTATATCTCAAACTGCACTACTTGAAACAATACCAACATTCCACAAAACATTCTTTACTACCAAGCTAGTGTCATCAGCAAACAGAGGGCATACCATTTATATAAATTAGGAACAATAGATATATTACAGAAAACGCACACCACTCTTACGAGGTATGTTGGCCTCAATGAATGTGTTTTGTGACAGCTGAATTTGCTCCCAAAGATAACATGTAAATATATAAACACGGAGCCATAAACTTTGTTCATTAAACCTTATACTAGTACAGACGACAGTTTTGCATTGGTGATTGAACAGCAGGTGGATGATCCGTGAAAATTCGAGAAGCGCTTTGAGTCTCATGATGTTACATATTCCCTCCAGTGAGTGGATGCCCAATGGTGCACTAAATTTTCTCACAATAGATTGAGAACATCCGAAATATCCTAGCAATTACAGTAAAATATGCATTTTTAAAGTTTTTAATGATGTATGTTGAGATGATGTTCTCTCCCAGGAGTTGAATAAGGTTAGGCTTGAAACCTATTCAGTACCCTCATCCTCAGGACATTGGAATGTGCAAACTATACAAAGGAAAAGGGAGGGTGAACTGATACTTCTTAAATTCTATGGATATTTATACCAGTATCAGTGTGACTTTAGGCTGTACATGGATACAGACAAAGCAAGCTCCTGGGAACTATTGAAATCCCTCAAGGTTGGCAGCAGAAAAAGCATCATTACTCATTTAAGAGACAGTTTTTCCAAGTTCCTATTTTTATTGCAGGTGAAAGTTAGGTAAATTCTAAGAACATTGAAAAAGTATCATCCCTTTGTTCCACTAGATGATGATAGAGAGAGCTGTGTAGGTCAAACAGAGGTAAGGCCAAAAATGTCTTAAATTCTGTAGTCATTGTGATGTGTTAAATAACTTCATCAAATCAGCAGTTTCCCTGGACATTTTATCTGATGAGCCTAAATATAAAGTCCCTCCAGCACATAGACATAAACTTCACAGAGCCCTATTAAGTATGGTGTAGCCATTTGTTCCCTTCTTGTGCTAAGTTCATCCTTGCTACTTTTCACATATGCTGCAGATGCTCTCCTATTATGGTGCCCAGAATGATACTTCTGCTTAATTCCAAAATTGCACCTCCCCTGGCTTAAAGAATGTTTCTTCCTACTTGGTGTGCAGATTTTGACTGAATATGCATGCTGTTTCATTCCAGTTTGGCACAGAACTTTTCTTGAACCAATTTGGCACAGTGCAAATTTCTTATCGCCTATAATCTTCTTACTTTTATAACTTTTTGGCTTTCTGGAATACACACAGGACATCTTGTGACTGAAATATGTTATTTGAAATGAAAAGAAAACAGTGACTGACAAACAGAAGAAGCCTGTTTGTATAAAGTTCATGGATAAACTTTTTATTTATTTATTTTTTCTCCTGTGAATAGTTCATCTGAGGAACACATTCCAATTTTAGATCCTCACGGTTTGTTGTTTCCTTTTCTTCCATTATGATTTCATTTGTTCACTATATTCTGTCTCTTTGCAGACCATTTTGAACCAGTCTTTTTAGCTACCCTGCCTCGGAATAATTTTATTTTCAATACTTCTTCCTGAAAGATTTCTCTGTTAGCATCTTCTGTCCTTATATAGTTTTTTCTAATTTTTTTTTTTTTACTTCACTGACCCAGCTATTTCTGTACTGCTTATCCCACAGCTATTTAAAAATCTTATTTGTAAATCTACTGTCTTGTGTTTGTGATGAAGCAAGCTGGGATAGTTTTACTCCCATTCTTGTTTTGCCATCTGCCTCCTTAAAATTCATTTTGTCACTTTTGAATTAAGTACTATTAACATATGTCAATATAATCTGCATTTTCATAAGAGAGAAACATTGGCCCTCAGTTTTAAAGAACTTAACATCAGATCAAATTTTGTGCTTAATTTTATGTATGTAATTGAATTCCCAGTTTATTTTGACTATTCCTTGTCGGTATCTTCAATTATTAGGTGAAATCAGTAATTGTTTCATAACTTAAATTCTATTGTTGATGTATAAACAAATCTAAATTCTGTACTAATTATAAACATTTGGGAGACAAAATACTAGTAATCTTAAAGTATCTATTTGGCTCTATTCAGAAACATGTTAGCAAAATTATCTGTTATTTAATCCCAAAGTAATTAATAGCTTTGTCCAAAGTATTGTTTGCATACATTAATTTGTCAATTTGATTATTTAAACAAATAATTCTGTCTAACTCTTGTAGTAGAAGAAACTGTTAAAAAGACGGAATTTTTCGATGTAATCAGTCAATTTAACGAGTTAAGATTTAATTGTAATCTCTGTAAATTAAACTTCAAACAATGTGTAGTTTCAGTACCTATCATTGTGGTAATGTATAAGGGCCTGATTTCTGGTCCTGAGACAGTCAGTCCAGGGCCAAGTTTGAGACGTGGAACCTGTGTTGGTTAGAGCGACAATAATGTATCAACTTAACAGTGAACCTATCTATTTGGACCACATCGGTTTTAAAGGATTTTCTAGCATTCTTAACATCCCCCCCTCCTCCCCCCTCATGCTGTAGAAATCCTTAAGCCACTTCTACTGGCTATTTCCTCAAGGAAATTCGTTTGTGTTACAGCAGATGCCACATTTTCGGCAGGTATAACAAAATCACCTCCAAATTGATTTCGACCTTTTTTCTTCCTCCTCCTAATCTTATTGGAAAAATGCTGAGTTCAATACATTCTTTGTAAGAAATTCTTACAATTTTCCCTAATACAGTATTAAAATGATGGGTACAGGCCGTCACCTTGTGGTACATGTGTTTTTATTTTGAAGGCTGTGAAATTTCTCCTATAAGATTTACTTTACAGAGTGGTATCTGTAAGTGTTTCATGGATTAGGTTTGTCAGTATAGACCTTACACCAAATCCTCAAATTATTTTATCTGTAGTTTTTCTGTCAACATAATCAAAAACCTTCTTGTTAACCACAAACATAATACAATATCTTTTGAATTTAGTAATTGGTGATGAATTAGTGACTTGAGATTAAATATTTGATCTGATCATGACCTTCCCTTCATCTAAAGCAAGCTTGATATTCACATTAATGGCTGTCTAGTGTTGTTTTTTATTCTGCTTGATAAAATTTTGGAAAATACTTAGCTGCTACTGACAGTAGAGAGGTTACTATGTAGTTGTTTCCATCCTGTTTATTATCTTTCTTATGCAGTGGATGTATCAAGGTAACTTTCCACTCCTCTGGGATATTTTTTTTCTGTTTTTCAGATTTCATCAAAGAGTAAATTTAGCTAATTTGCCTTATTTGGCAAGGACCACATCAAAAGTTCAGCTAAAATACAATCTTCTCCACAATCTTTCTTATTTCTGAGGGTGTTAATTCCTTCTTCAGTTTGTTGTATAGCTTGTGGTAAATCTTCTTCACAATTTTCATTACTAACTGAGATTTGAAAGTCATGAAAGATCTTGAAAGCATTATTTAACCCAATTTGGCCGTTTTTAGTTTAGAAACATATTTGCGGTTTGAAACCTCTTCAATTTGTTCTTCACAGTTTGATATAAAATACAGGGGATTTATTCCTGTCTATTTGCAAAAGTTTCTCTTTCTCAAGCTTTATTTGGTATTTCTGATTAATCTGGTAGTTTTCTTTCTTTGTTGTTTAGATTGATCATGATCTAGAATTTTCTTTCAGCATTTTTGCCTTATTCATCTTTTATCCATCTCTGGTATGGTTTCTTTGCATATTTCATTCCACCACATTTTACCTTTATTTTTTATTATTGAATTATTTTTGGTGCTGTGAATATCTTTTTGCAAGCTGCCATGCTTAGTCACTTTAATTTCATGTTGATAGCCTTTAACTGATTCCTTAGTTAGTGAGTCTATCTGCATTATGTTTTAGTAACCTTTGTGAGTTTCTTTGTTCTTTGTTAGACAGAAGTTTTACTTCAAAGTCACCTTTCCTTACTACTTTCAAATTCATAACTTCCATTGTACTTCTTTGTGAAATAGGTACATGACCTAACTGATTTTTTTTCTGACATTTTGTTGTGAGATATCCATGTTTTAGCTTCCCTTGGGAGCTTCCTAAGGTGGGTTGACATCAATTTCAAGAGACAGCTTTGACACAAAATGATTGACCTCAAATGTGTTGGTTCTTCTGTGAGGTGGGTGATATACTACTTGATTTATGAATTTCTTTACTTTCTGTTCATTTCATTGCTATCATGATTTTGGCTTCAAGCCCTTAATGAGCACAGAAAAATATGTGGCAGACAGGTGAAAAACATATTCTTTGAGCCACAGAATTGACAAAACATTCGTTACATGTGCTGTTTCTCCGAATATGTTAAGAAATCACTGGGCAGTTTGAGGCCAGTTTGGTTTCAACATTGTAGTAGTTACAATAAAAATATCTCCCTCCATCATTTGGACAATTCTCATTTGTCTGAGGAGGTCCATTAGCAGTTCGTCTCCTTCTTAAATTACTTTCAGCTACATTTGTGGAAATTCTAAAAGGCCTTGAATTTTTGTGGTGGTTCTTCATTTACAGACCTGCATATCAATATAGTCTGGCAGCCTTGGCAGAATCGCCAAAGCCTAACCCCTCCTCTTGTCCAGGCCAAGTAGGAGTGTCGCAAATATTGCAAGAAAATTTTGATATTTAGATAAACATCTCTTAGCCCGTACCTCAAAATGTCTAATGGAGAAGCCTTGTCAGTGTTTAGTTCTGTGCTTCCAGGAGTCCTGCTGAGTTTTCAACATTTTATGCACAATATTTCGATGACATATTGTGCAGGCTCTTTCAGGTACTGCAAGTCTGGAGTTATATGAAATTGGTGCTAGGTATTCAATCTCTCAAGGAACCATTTATTGTATGTCATGCACCAGTGTATATAACAGAGTTTGATTGCTGGTACCCACTGTGCAATTTCATGCTTTTTGTTGGTTGGGGCCCTCACTGATATTCTGTAACACGCAAATACTGTGTGTTTTTCAGCAGCTCCTATCTCATACCCTTCTAATAGATCTAGATGCAGACACATCCCACACATCCTCCCTCCACCAACTCCACCTACTGAAGTCCAGCTAGAAACATTACCTATCCCTTCAGTGGTGGGCAACCTGTGAAACACGTCATGTGATCTAAATGCTAGGCCGTAGCCAACCACTGTACTGCATTCTAGGAGGGCAAGACAAACAAGCAGTTACTGTCTGCATAAATAGCACACCACCAAACCCAATGCACTGCTACCAGTGTCATCATTATGACCACAGTCAAATGTCATGGCGACGCCCAGCCAACTGTGTAACTTGGCTACCTTGCCCTCTCTGCTGCACAAGTTGCAATGGTGATCATGCCACCTCCTTCCGAGATTATCTCGTGTATCTCAATGACTGGGTGTCCAGGAGATCTGGATCAAGGAAAAAGATGCCTTACCAGATCACTCGCAAATTGTTGGCTAGTCAGTGACCCTGTGTTCTACCATCAGGCAGTTACAGTACCATTGCTGTTACATCTCACTCCATGAAGGATGTGGACATCCAGATGTGTGATGTGAAATACAGCACTGTGGTTGTTGAATCACCCAGTGTCATAGCAGCTGTGTCGTCGTCGTCGTCGTCCTACTCCTACTCCTACTCCTACTCCTCCTCACCAGCTGTGCAAGAAGCCTCAAACTTTTGTCTCATGGGACAAAGTCACCTGCTACACAACTGAAAGCCCAGGAGGGATGGAATGAATACTCCCACAAAGACTTTCTATGTCCCTTCAGCCAACAAACATTTCAGTCTTCCTATGCCAACCAGAAAGGATCCAAGAAATCAAACAAAGGCAAACAATGTGCTTCTGTATTGGCTCACAGTTCCTCCTCGATGGTGTGGCCAAATGATAACCTTTGCTGACTGACCACCTTGTAGCTGGTATGCATCTCCAGGCGTCTTTCTGCTCTGGACCTCAAGGACAGACAGAATGAGAATGCCAACACCTCTGTAGATCTTACAGAGGCTGATTCTCCAGACCTTCTGCCCTGTAGCAGTGAGCTTTCAAAAGCTGCCACTCAATAGTCATTGAGGTGACACCCCTGCATTTTTCCCTTCTCCCCTCTCCTAATCATGACAATCCACCAATGGAATGTTTGCTGCCTTTGATCCAACAAAGAGGATTTATGGCTGCTCTTGTAATCACAGCCTCTGCTTGTTCTCTGCCTCCAGGAAACAAAATTGAATCCTCATGACCTGCTTTGAGCTCTCGCATGTATTTCCAGTCTACAGTGACATCCCCCTAACCTCACAGCATCATCCAAGGACCGATTCAATGTAATTGGGTGGAGTGATACTGCTCATCAAGGATGATGTTCATAGTCTTCTTGGAAACCCAGCTTCAAGCTATTCCAGTCTGCATTTTACTTCCTATCCTAAACTTTTCCATATGTACTGTTTGCATACCTCACTCAGTCTGTGTCACTGGACAGTCTTCATGCTTACTGGCCAACTCCCTCACCCCTTTTGGCTGCTCGTTGACTGTAATGCACACCATTCCCTTTGGGACTCTCCCAGAACCTGTTGGAGAGGTGCCTCTTGGCTGACCTTCTCAGTCACCATAACTTCATTTGCTTTATTGTTGGAGTATCCACCTGCCTTTCACACTCCATGCACTCCTACCCCCATCTGGACCTCTTGTGCACTGCCCAATTTACCCATCATCTCATCATTGTCTTTGTTATGCACTCAAGCGACCATTTCCCATTAGCTATCCATTTTCTGACTCCTACCCCACCTACGTGCCCACCCAAATGGCAGCTTTCCAAGGATTTCTAGAGATTTGCTGTTCCCTGGCACCCTTCAGGAAATATTGTTTCCCCAGTTGTGATGCCCAAGTAGAAAATCTTAAAAATTCTATCATTACCACCACACAATGTTCCATTCTCACACTTCATCTTTACTGTGCTGTGTCCCAGACCCTTGTTTGACTGAGCCATGTTGTGACTCAACTCATATGCAAAGATGTGCTCTACATGTTTTTAACATTCTATGAAAGCAAACTGCAGACATTGCAAACTGTTGCTTGAACAGTGTCGTCACACCCTTCAGGATAGCAAGAAATTGGCTGGATTAAATTAACTAGTTCTTTTAACTGTTCCACACCCTCTTCTTTTGTGTGGGCCAACCTCAGATGGCTCTCTGAGACCAAGAATCAATTTCAAATTTCTGTCCTGGTAGCAGCAGATATAGGCATAATAAACCCTATCACTATCTCTATGATCTGTAATTTTATAATGGTCTGTTATTCACTTCTCCTTCCATGATCCTTCAGACTACTCCACCAGGTCATATTTGAGGGATGTTCTTTCCAGCAAACTATTCTGTACTTCTATTCCAGTCACTGGGATTATCCTTGCACCAGCCTTCATGGATCTAGCAGCTGTAGTCTACATTCCCACCATGTTGACTTGTGTTTTGTGGGCTCCTTAGTCCTGCACTGTGGCAGTGGCTGTAAGTGGCAGCTGGCAGCTCTAGTGAATTCAGACAGTTATGCTCAATTGAAATAGAAATATTTTGTGATTCTTCATTTGTATTGTTATGCAGTTTTCGTCAATTGCACTTTAATAAAATTTCACATGTATCTACTTGTCACTGCACCTGATTCGTAATCTGTCATTATATAATTTACCAACTTACTAACACTGAGATGAGCATGTGCAGTGAGATAACATACCACTGACACATTTGAAGGTGTTTCATTTATGCTTAAATTCAGTTCATGTAAAGTTATTCAGCTTTTTAATTTTTTTTGCAGGAACATGAAGAGGTACACCCAGAGGAGGTACTGGCAGGTGAGATTTTTGCTTTATTCAGTAGCTTAATTACATGCTAAAGTTATCGCTTTAATATTTTCTTATGTGGTATTTTTTTCCATATTTTTCTTGCTAAAGTATTTCAGTGAAACAGTTGTTCAAAATTTTATACTTGAATTTGACACTGGATTTTAATTACATGGTACATAATTCATACTGAAAATTGGCAGTGCCTTTGTAACTACAAAAGATTGGTCACAAATGTGCAGTTGTGTTTAACATGTATGCGGTGGTAGATTGTGAGGGAAATGTGATGAAAGAGAAAGGAGACAAATTTCTAAGTACCAAATTGACATTTTAAAATAAGTCGTTGTAAAGGTGAGCTAACATTACAAATTGGCACACTACAATAATTAGCAATGTTAAGATCACAGTCCCCTTATTCCGTAGTCGTGGCTCATATTAAAATTGTCACCTTGAGATAAATATATTTATGTATAAAACAATCACTCAGCATAGTTGAGCTTCTTAAAGAGAAAAATAGCCAATCTTATTGGGGACTGGATCAAGTTAACCACATTCATGTCCAGTGATTTGAAACCTCATCATCATGTCTCGAAATGAAGAATATTGTCCCTGTAATCCTCCTTCTCTCCTGAATCAGTATTTTGCAACCTCACTGACGTGACGTGTGAAATAGCCTGGGTGCCCCAGTTATCCCTCACCTGCCAAGAGGGTTATTGACTACGCATTGACAATATGCTACTGAGTACAAAATGCCTGACTTGGTTGTAGCTTCACAAACTGTGTACTGCATACTCGATACCCATCTCCAATTCTGTCACCCCGTCCACTCCCATATCAACTTCCCTAATTTAAACGTATGGGAGTTCCCCTTAACTCATCCTTAAGTTCCACAATCCTCCCTCCCTCATTACTCATTACCCGTGTGCTGCCTTCCTCAAGCATAGCTCCGTCCATATCCCCGTATCTGTCCCTGTGCCTTCTATATTACATCCTGTGCCACCCCACCCCATCCCCTCACTGACATTCTCACTCAATGTGTCCACCACAACTCCGCACAGAGTTGTCCTGCAGGTTTAAGAAAATCTATCTGATTGAGAAAGGGACGGAGTGTGGCAAATGTTATTCAAGGCTTAGCCTTTCACTGCTTATTTCCATAGTAACTCTTTCATGACAAACAGAACATCTTAGGCTGGTGCATAAGACTGTAATGTTTTCTGCAAGTTCAAAAAACACACACTATACATAATGGAGACTTAAGTCATCATAAATAATATAATCTGCTCCACTAATCACTGCAGACTGCCAATGTTGGGGTAACTTTCTGAATCCACAACAGTAGAAATCACGTGGTTTTGTAGCATTGCTGCCTTGTTTAGACAAAAGCATTCCATTCTATTCCTTCCCTTAAATTAGCACAAAGACACATTTTCTAGTCATCAGTAATGGTGCTGGATAGGAATGATCAGTGGTGTTCACACACTAATCGATGACAAGCAAGTGGATGATGCACATAAGGCCAACCAGTAATTTTTCTGATTTGGCTTGTGGTTCTCATATTCTTCATTGTTGAACCTTCTCCATTGCATTCAAATGCTCCACAATGAGGGAATGAGCATGAGGGACACAATTGTGGGGGTGGGGGATGTTTTAAAACCAATTTCCATCAATTGACTTAAGAGTGTGCTTTTATTTTGCACAATAATGCCATTGGCTTCATAGCCATTCTTGAATGCCTGTTGAAATGTTAATATGTATGTCATGCTGTGTTGTTCTGTTATTGAAAAAAAAAAAACATGTTTCTAACTTTATAGACCCATTTATAGTTTTCAACTGTGCACAATATCAGCCACATCACATATCTTTCACACATACTCATATCCTGCAATAGAACACACCTTACAAGACCAAAAGTATATTTTTTCAGTAACTCACAGACTGGTCAAACAATCTTAATTTTTCAACATGATCTTCAGAATGGGTATAAAGTTGAAATCATGACTGTGTAAACAAATGAACAAGTAATATTCAAATCATGGAAATTTCTTTAAAAAGAAAGGTAAATGAGATACTGGTAGTGAGTGAGACAGTGTCAGTAAAAGAGGAGGAGAGATTTGTGAAGATAGAATCAGTGGGAGGAAAAGAGATAGGAGCCTGTGTAGACAAAAAGGAAGACTTAGGGACACCATAAATCAGCTTCTTGGTATACATGAACACATAAGTGTGGGAGAGAGAAAATTTTGGTCTGAGGTCTTACACTCTAGTGTATAAGGAAAAACAACTAACTTGGATGCCCCAGAATTATTTTTGAGCTGTTAAGGAGTTGTGAAGTCAGTGAACTTATCAAAGAAAGACAAAAACAGACAGTGTAATTGAGAGAGGTGACATTGTCAGTGGGATATACTGTAAATCAGTGGGAGAAAAATGAGACAGTGGGGGAGAGCCATATACATAGACAGTGACAGTGACAGTGACAGTGAGGGGGAGGTGGTGAGCATGAAGGCTTCACTAGAGGGAGAGACCGGATGAATGAATTTAGGTAATTGCGTGTTAAAACAGTGGGAATATGTTCACATTGCAAAAACGTTTGGTGAGGAAGGCAAAATGTAGACTGGGGCAGCTGGTTCCTCACTCTGTCAGTATTTTAAAGAGGAAAATATTCATCTTTCATGTGCTCCAATAGGGGCATTTTACCAGTTGTTTGCCCTATGGTACTATGTGTTGCATGAGATACTGCTGGTGGAACTAGAGTTTGTTTTTTTGTTGTTGGTGATGTAGTAGGTTGAATCAGAGAATGTGGTAGTTTAAAAAAGCGTATTGTTGAGACACTATTGAGTGCACTACCTTCGGTTGCATGTTGCATGGAAAGTTAACCTGTATTGTGGAACATGTGGACACTGAAGTGCATAATCTTCTCATTGAGTAGAGGACAGGGATGTAATAAACATTACTTATCAATAATACAGTGTCTGCTAATGCTTCATTTTCTGTACAAAAGGTAATGTTCATCACTCTGATTTTAGATGCTTTTGCTTCATCTGTATTTCTTCCCACAGGAACAAAGCATCAGGTAAATTAGTATCTTGTGTAAAATTTTCTTATTTCATTTCAGGCATAAAAATACATAAGTGTTTTTCTATGAGAGTGTGGAAAGAGAAACATTCAGGATGGAATGTAACAGTATTATGGGAAGGGAGGTTGCTACTCACCATATAGCAGAGATGCTGAGTTGCAGATAGGCACAACAAAAAGACTGCCATTAAGACCTTCATCAACAATAGTCTCTCTGTTGCGTCTATCTGCGACTCAGCATCTCCGCTACGTGGTGAGTAGCAACATTCCTTTTCATAGTATGGAAAGACAGGCTTCCTAATAACAGAACTGACACTGAAAACTAAATTTGCTACCTCCAATAGGTATTTTTTCTTTTTTTCAAAGCACATTTTCTGAATCCATGCTACTGGTACCAACACACATTTTCAGTCAGAATTAGATTTTGCTATTATCTACAGATTTGAATAACATTTAAAAATGTATTTGCAATTTCCACTGTAATTAATTATGATAATTTCACAGAAAGAAAACAGTAGCATGCCCATGTGATGAGCCCTTGCTAAGTTCACACCCTTGTCAAACAGTGTAAGTTAATTGGATAGATAAAAACATCTAATCACCCATCACATTCTTTCGTGTGCGTGTGTGTGTGTGTGTGTGTGTGTGTGTGTGTGTGTGTGTGTGTGTGTGTGTGTTTCTGCTGCTGCTTGGCAAGTAGATTTTTTAATCTATCAAATAATTAAATTGTAAAGAAGAAATAGCTCATTTAAAATTAAACACGAAATAGAATTAGACGCAACTGAGGTGAATGACTCATAAAACTGAAAAAGTGAATTGAAACAAAGAATATTATGAAAAAGAGTCGCTACTCACTATATAGTAGAGTTGAAATGAAGGATGTCAAGTTGGGCAGCATGCTTAGCAGCAGGGTATCAACTTGTTTCTTGCCACAGTTTGTATGTGGCCATTTATGTGGACAGTCAGTTTGTTTGTTGTCATGCCCACATATAATGCAGCACAATGGCTGCATCTTAGCTTATATAGCACATGACTGGTTTCACAGGTAGCGCTGCCTTCAATGGGGTAAGTGACCTTTGTGACCAGGCTGGCGTAGGTGGTGGTGATGGTGGTGGTGGTGGTGGTGGTGGGATGTATGGAACAGGTCTTGCATCTAGGTCTATTACAGGGATATGAGTGATTAAGTATGGGTTAAAAGTTCTTCCTAAACACCCAGAATCCTAAAACCCCTCCCCTCATTCAGATTCATTGAAGACATCTTTGTGATCTGGAGCGAGAGTGAGGACACCCTATACGCATTCCTCCAGAACCTCAACAGCTTCTCCTCCTTTGCTTCACCAGGACCTTCTCAAGCCAACAAGCCACCTTCATAGGTGTTGATGTACACTTCAAAGACGGCTACATCACTGTTTGTGCCTATATCAAACTAACTAACTGCAAGTAATACCTTCATTTTGACAACTACCACCCAGTCCATACCAAGAAGTCCCTCCCATACAGCCTATCCACCCATGGTTGCCACATCTGCAGTGATGAGGGGCCCCCCTCGAAATATACCGGGGGACTCAATGAAGTGTTCAGACAATAATTATCCTCCAAACCTTGTACAAAAACAAATCTTCTGTGTCTTATCTTTGCAGTTTCCCATGACCCCCAAAGTCACACAATCTGGCCACAGAGGATTATTCCCCTCGTAACTCAGTACCACCCAGGACTGGAACAACTGAATTACATCCTCTGCCAGGGTTCCTACAAACTGTCATTGTGCTCTGAAATCAGAAATGTCCTGCCTACTATCCTTCACACCCGTCCCACAGTGGTATTCCTCTGTCCACCAAACCTACACAATATACTCGTCCATCCCAGCACAATCCCTGCTCACAAACCCTTACTTCACGGCTCATATCACTGTAATAGAAGTAAATGCAAGACCTGTCCCATACATCTTTCCACCACCACCACTCCAGTCTGGTCACAAACATCTTATATCCCACCAAAGGCAGGGATATGTGGGAAACCAGTCATGTGATATACAAGCTGAGCTGCAACCAATTTGCTGATTTCAGCATGGGAATGACAAGAAACAAGCTGTTTTTCTGCAAGAATGACCAGTGATAAACTGTGGCCAGGAACTCTCCCTGCAGTATATCCAACGTTCCTGTAACCCTCCTTGCTTTAACCTTCATTAGTCAAATTTCTCACCCATTCAGACCCTTCCTTGTCTCCATTCCAGTGCTACATAGCCCTCATGTCACCAACACAAGAAGTCTTCTGAACTCCTTTTGTAGAAATAACTTCCAGGATTTTGCTTTTTTGTGGGTGGCAAAGTCAGTGAAGATATTACTTATCTTTATGACATTATTTGCTAGGTATATACTATTAGACATATATTTTCACTGATAACTTATTCTTGAAGAGAAGTGATGTCTGTGTCTTGTAACTAGTGTGTTCAGAAAAATTAGTGTTTTGATCACTCCTTTTATATTCAAAGCTACGTTTTTACATTTATAATAGCTACCACAGCTAAGGCTAAGTATCTATGGCTGGATGACATGACTGGCATTGCAGTAATAGAGCTTACAAAACAACTTTGCTAATTAATGCAAGTATTTATTAAACCTGACTCTGTCAAAATCCTGACTGTAGTTGGAGATTAGCCATCACAAATGTACAGATACCGTTTTTCGATGTACTATTTTTCTTCCTCCTCATGAGATGGTGTACTGGAGACAATTGCATTGTTTTCCTTATTTTGTCTTCGCTGTCTTAGTAGTTTCTTGGCATAATTTAAGTGTTTACAATTATTTATGGAGCTGTGTTTTGAATACTGGGAGAGAGGGGGATTTATGAAGAATAGTCAGCAAGAATAAGGTTTCTATGCTTTACTTTATGACATATGAGAGCTGATTACCTCTGAAATTAAGAGGCTAGGAGAAAATAGTGTAGTAGAAACAACTGAAACACATAGGAGAAATGTGCACACACATTTGGAGAGAATTTCTAATAAGTATCCGAAGATAATGTACGTACAGTATCACTGTCCCTTTGCTCTTAATATATTTCCCATTAAGACTTTCACTACAGTCTTTTCCCAGACCAATGTGTTTGTCTTCCTGCCTCACCTCTCTACAGGGAGTCCAGTAGGGAACTGCATTGCCCCATCTGCCACCCACTCTCATGGTCATTCATCCCACCTATTGTGGATGATCCATGCACAAGGTGAGAAATGTGCTCAGGTTGTCATGAACATCAGAACTTCATTGCAACACAGAAGGCACATTATAATGTTGGGCATGTTAAATGGCTTCCTAGTGCAAAAAAACATCACAATAGTCCTGTTATGCTGTAAGGTTGTCACTAATATGAACTAAGCTGAGCACTGCAAGCTGCACTGATGATGTCCTAGATTCCAATGTTGCTGTGCTCAGAGGAATAGTTGTGAATGTTAAAGCAAGGCAAGGTAAAGAATGCCCTGATCCAATGAAAGATGTTTGATAATATGAGAACATTTCTTGAAACTCTAGTTCAGCACTCTGTCTGTAACAACTGATAGGCACTGTTGTAGGTATCTAAAGAGTAGGTTGCACTAATGATGCCAATATTGTGGGCTGCATTCTTACTAATATAGACATGGCACTCAGAATTAGATAGACGATGTCAAGTCTGGGACTTGGGTTGGCTGGTGAGCCATTGTGCAGTGGTCTATGAAGGCTGTGAAGAGCACAGGAATACTGGAAAATTGTCCAGTGTCATGTGGTCCCTATACAGAAACTATGCAATGGCTGTCACGGGCAAGATGATCTGCTCTGAGTTTGTTTCAGGTTTATTAACATGCCAGCAACAGGCAGCACTCTGTTGAATGTCTCAAGACAGCATTGTGAAGTACCAGTCAAATGGTACACTTCCACCTCATTCCTATGATGTCTTCTACTCCATCCTGTTCCCATACTCATAAAATTTCTTCCTGCCTCACCTTTACGAAGAATGAACCTGAGAAACAACCCACATCATCTGCTACACAGTCTCCTGGCTATGTGTATCCATCTGTAAGTAAAGAAAGGAGGATTACATTGTATGTGTTTGATGTGCAATTTTACTGCATGAACAGCAAAAATGTGGTAGGTGATAACATTTTTGCTGTTACCTTATGTGGGGTATCCCTGAGAAAAGTTAATGATAATTTGAAATTCTTGGTGAAGTTTTCTGCAAGTCACCAAGTGCTCTCATAGTCAAATACTGGATGAATAGAATGTCAGCATACGCTTGCAGTGAGTGAGGCTGCATATACAGTCATACACACAGTTCCTAACCGTTAAACTTGCCACAGTGAGTTAACCCTGTAACATAAAATTGTATATTTTAATAAGCAGATTACTACAGGATTTTACATCATAAAATTTCGTCAATAATTATTTGAAATGTTAACAATAAAAGTTTATTTGCCCCTGGCAGTATTCAGATAGCCAGCTTGCAACTGGAATAAAGTTCCGGCTTTGTGGAACTCGGTTAGTAATTTTCACTGTCGTACATAATTGACTGGATTAGATGCTCAGTTATTCACTGATCACTAGGCACTCTAAAAGATACAAATAATTGATTCTGTTCTTTGTAATGTCATGTTGAAACAGTCTTCATTTATTAACTGTTTGTTTGACTTTTGCAGATTAAGTATTTTTTATATTAACACACAATTTCCTTTTTTGTCAATCAGGCCCTGTTGCCGACGAAGCCCCACGTCCTATAGCTCAGGTGAGTGAAAGTAGAGGAAGCACAACTGAGACTGTCAGAGAGAGGGTGAGTTTCACCAGCAGCAAAGAAGTTTAGCTTTTTGGCATGTAATGAAACCCTCCCCCCCCCCCCCCCCCCCCCCCCTCTGTTTCCTGGCCTCATTCCAGGGTGCTCACAGTTTTCATTAGCCCATGGGTTTTAGCCCTTCTGTGGGCTGCCCTGCACACCCCATTTTAATTAATCAACTCCTTTCTACATATCCTATATATCTTCACTTCATACTTATTATTTTTTTCACTCCAATCTTTCCTGACACCACAACCTTCGCAACTCCATTTGCACTGGTAACTCGGGTCTATTATTACAATGTAATTACCTACTGAACAGTCACAAAAATTTTTCAAAGAATACTCGCATACTGGCTAATGACAGTAATGGGTGCAACAGATCTAGGGCATGGCACTTCACTGAGCAAGAATGAGATAGCATGGAATGAACCACTCAAATCAGCAGGTACATTGAAGCCTGATGAAGGAACTATCATTGTCACACTCTGCAGAAATTGTTCATGTATTTGCAGCAGATTTCATGCAAGACAAAAAATTCTGAAAGTGAATAAAAGTTTAAACCCACTATTTGACCTGGAATATGACTTTCTGGCAGTAACCATCATTCATTGGTACTATAGACATTGAGAAATATGTAACATTAACCAAGAGATCGGTTACACCACAGTTGATATTCAGTAAACATGATAATTACCACCTACAGTTGTCTAAAATATTTAGTTATTGCAGTTACATGCCAATTACCTTTTTAAACTGATAATGGAGTCACTCTTCTTGCTATTATCATAGCCAGATGAACTTGAAAAAAATCTTATTAGAATACTATCTGAACCATTAAATAGATTTTTCGTGCACTTCATAGGGAGGTCTTCTTTTCTTTGGGTATCATATGTTTAACTTGTGTCGCTTAGTAATTCAATAAACCTAACATCATATTTGATAGCTCATATATCACAGGTTGTGCTGGGAGAAGTAAAAGACATTTAATAAACATACATTTGTCAAAAATTCAGAGCAGGCTGAGAGCTAGAGCAGAGAGCTATCACAGTCAACTAGGAATGAGCAGCCAAATTCCCCAAGTGGAGTTAGCTAATGACTATGCACCAAGGTAAATGTCGACAGTTTACACTGGTAACTAACAGGTTTTAAACTTAATGTATTTAGAATTGGTAATAAGGATGCAACATTTAAGCGAGTAGTTAGTTATAATGAGCAGGAACCTCAGACTCTATAAATGTACCTTATCCTCCTGAGCTCAATAAATTCACCGAATTGAACAGACTACTGGTTCCTGCCCAAATTGTGGCACTCTGACATCGAGCATGTCAGATGAGCAACTTCGCTTCACTCGAGTGACTGGTAGGGGCAGCAGACTGCCAGTCAACTCAGACGCCGTGCGACAACAGAGGTGCCACCATAGCAAAAGGCAAACATGCCTCTGCTCTGGACACAGGGAACAAGAACACATCATTTCCTGCCAAAGCTACCCTGCCAACACACACCAATGGGAACAGAATTCTGCACAAATAAAGCTTCACACAAGAAGGGGCAGGAAGTAGAAAATGTGAACAAAACGCACAAGTGACTAGCAATGTAATTGACATTGTTTAAAATTTCTGTTATTCAGAATTGAAAATATCAGCACCTGCTGATAAGATAACTCAAGTGTACACATGTACCAAGATCACTTTGCCTCTGACATAGATCACGTTACAATTGATTCCCTTCATGAGACTTACAACAGGGAATACTCTTACACTTGCATGACATATTACCTGGAACACAAATTGTAATTAATAACATTGACTGATGATCATGCACTCAGTCACTCATAGGTGCATTAATGTAACAGATGCAATTTTAGATAACACAAATATAAAAGAACAACACTTTACTCCACTCAGTTGTGAAGGAGCCATACATTGCAGGATTCCAGCCAGGGTATTATTGCATCCTACACACTCAGGTGATCATTGAGGAGCCATAAAATTTAAGCTTGTAGAGTAAGCCAGTTACTTGCCAATCTGGTTGCTTGCAATGTCCGTATGTCTTCATGCAGCTCACCGCTATCTGGCCTTATGACTGATTCAACCTTCAGCAGCATCTTGGGACCTGCACCGGACAGTGGGAGTCTGCCAAAAGCAACAACTTGCCAGCCACATGTCCACACGCCAATCGTTCTTCAGGACCCACCAAACCAACACACATGTGCAAGTGTTGCTACGACTCAGACATGATTTAATCCTTCTGTCTTCCACAGTTTGTTCAAGAAAGTCGGTGTCAGTTTTCACAAAGCGTAATATGAATGGCCACCTTGAAAACATTTTGTGCTCTACCATTTGATACTCCTTCACATACATAATCCAACACAGTTCTGTCTCTTAAAGCACTGGATGATCAGTTCTTATGGAGATATTCCTCGCCTTCTGAATGTACAGAGAAACTTTTGCTCTCAGCAACTTGTCGATCTTGCCAGGTGACCGAAATTCTAGAGCGATAAGTTTTATATGTGTCAAATCCAACACACTGTTTAATTTTGCTGAAGGTAACTGACATCTTGTCTTGATCCCAGACAGAAGGTGAAATGAAGAGGTTTATACAGAAGTCAACTTAAACAGAGACGTGCTGCTTTGTTTCTGATATGATTCCACCTGTTCCTTGAATGTATACTCTACTGTGCCATCCGTGAAGTCAGAGGCACTACTATCTATCAACCATGTTGTCACTGTTGCAAGCAGCACTTGTTTGTCTCGGATGATTATAAGTGAGCAGTAATGCAATGTACTTGATGGATGTATACCATTTTTTGTGTTTCATGTCACTAGGACAATCCTTCCTTGTTCCATCTTGTGTGTTTTATTTCTGTGTGTAGCAATGTGTGGTGCCCTTTTTGACAAGCATGACGGCATACATAAGTGCAACTAGAAGCCCTACAATCACCCTTTGAACAATTGTTGAACAATTTGTTCGGCATCACTATAGGTTTGTGTTCACTACACGTGGCTTGCCTGAATTTGCTGCACATCTGCAAAGCTTGAGTCAAGTGACGCATGACATACGCAACACTACCAGCGACTAGATTCATCTCAAACACCCTAAGTGCTTGACATTGCAGGTGGTCCGCTGTTTGTTCCCATATGTGCTGTGTCATGGTAGTACTGTAGCCTTGATAATTTCAGATTTGCATTTATTTTTGAGAAAAGCACATCTCCATTCTAATGTCAGAAAGCTATTGAAACTCAGGCGGGTTTTAAATTTTGTTGTTACAGACTGGTCAACTTTTTTCTATAAAGAGCAGTGATGTAATTACATCTTGAAAGGATACATTTAGTTGTAATGCCATCAGCACATGAATATTGCTTGAAGTAGTGCATTAAGTTCACTTGCACCTTCCCCAGTTGCTGACAGAAATGGTAACAGCTTCTTCAGATGTGCTGATGCAATCAGTCTAGGGTTATTGTATGTGTTGCAAACTGTATCAAATGGTTATTTAGCAGTGTCCTGTAATTCATAATTATTTACCACAAGACTCAAAAATGTCACTAAAATGCCTGCACTACTTTACATTATCATTCCCTCTAGGCAGACAATAGCCACCCCCCCACCCCCTTCCCAAGGGGGTTACAGTTCCTTCGTGTTAGTTCATGCGTGGTGCACATGTGGCTCTGAGCTAATGCAGCCTATTCTTCCTTACTGTCCGCATTTGTCACCCTGCCCTCCCTCCCTATCCTTGCTCACTCCCAGTTACCTTCTCCTACCCCTTTCTTGGTGCTCTGATTCATCTTGACATGGCTATCCACCTGGTTTCCTTTATTGTTTACAATTTGCTTTCCTCTGCCTGTTCATTCATGTTTCTTGGTTTTTACGTCCCGAATTGAGTTTTACCTCCACTTCAAAATTTCCTGTTTTTGTTTAATGTGAGCCGTTTGGGGAACAACTCGCTCCCTGGCATCTGCGGTGTGGATTCCTCTTGCCTTCCCCCTGTTGCCCCCTTCAACCCAGCTAGGTCACCAGCACACATAGCCAGTCTGTGTGATGGGTCTGTTATGTACCCATCTGGCTGAGATCCCTGACAACACAGGAATCACTCTCCTGATTCCTGAATTGTTCACTCCCCATGTATGCCAAGGAGTGGTTGCTTGTCTTCTTGGAGCATCAGAACTCCCACCTATAGCCACCGTGCTAGATGGCCCTTGGTTTGGGTGGGTGGCACCCTTCGGGAGAGCCCATGGTCAGAATGGCTGGTATTTGGGGGATGCTTGATGCATGAAGCGTATAGAGCTGCAAAGATCTGGCCGATCTCAAATGGCTGCTTCTTTGAATGGTGAACAATCATTGAATGGTGCTTCATGTTACCCAGCAACCTCTGCTTCCCTGGCTACACCATGGGAGGATGGCCAGGCTAGCCATCTTTGTATGATACACTTCCCCCATTACCTCATCTGTACGAGGCCAGACAGGGACACATTCATTGCCACAATGCCATTGTTTTTGTGGAAAATATTGAGGAAAACTTTCTTGATCAGAGCATCTTCTGCCACCCAATCGGCAGCTCTTTGCACCTGTGATCATATTGGCAATGTCCCAGTTTGTTTTATCCCTCACTAATCTCTGAATATGGTGTAGAGAGTGATTTTTCATTGGGATCTCACCCTGCAAAAGGATTAGGAACTCTGGGCTAATCTGGAGAGGTGTGAATTTGGTTTGGCATGTGGAGAAGGGCCACAAAGACAACCGCATCCATACTGGTGCCTTCATTCTAGCTTTTTTGGGGGATACCCTCCCAGAGAAAGTCAAGGTTATGTGCCGAAGTTGTGATGTGAAGCCATACACCCCACCACCTATGCGGTGCTTCTGGTGGCTGCAATTTGGGCATATGTTTTCCTGGTGAATGGTAGACCCTCTGTACACTCACTGTGGACAACCATTCCATGAGGGAAGCCCCTGTGTTCTGACACCTGTGTGTGACAAATGTACTGAAAGCCACTCCCCTCACTCGCCAAATTTGCCCGGCGTATAAGAGAGGAAGGAGATCCAAGAATACAAGTCATCGAATCGCCTGTCTTATACTGAGGGTTACCAAAAGTATGAGATACTCCATCCAGTGTCACTATCTTCAACTTATCTCTCTTTTACTTCATTTCCTCCTCCTACCTCTCCCTTGCCCAGCCCCATCCACCTATCCCCTCTCCCTCCCCCTACCCATGCAGTTGCCACAACCTCCTGTCTGGGTCTGCTCCCTCTCTCCAGCTGAAGAAGTGCGCCCCTTCTCTGGCACCTGCCAGTGATTGGGCTCCCTTACAAGGCCCCTTTGCCCAGCTCAGTTCAGGCTGGAAGACTCCTACCATCACTCACAGTGCGTTTGTTCATCCAAAGGTCACCCGCTCTCTTTCAGTCACCTGTACTCCCTCTGTGCTCTACCCTCCTCCAGCTCTGAAATAGGAATAGGAGGAGGAGAAAACGGACAGGAAGAAACATAAATCCTAAGACAAGGTGCCCCCCCCCCCCCCCCCCAACCACTGTCCCCAGTAATGCCACCTCCTGCCTTGCAACCTGTGCCTGAGATCTTATCTTATTTACGGATGTCACCTCACCCTTGTAGGTGAAGGCCACTGACCAAGTGACATGGTATCCTCATTTTTTTTTTGTGTAATCTGGATTCTGGCCACACAGTCATCCACTGAAATTGCCAAAGTTACTATCCTCACCTACCAGAAATGCAACCTTCTGTCGGAACTGTACTGGCCCCAGGGAAGCATCTGGTGGGATCTGCACTTTGGTTCACTCCAATGTCGTAGTCACCGGATCCCACTAAGTACCTACCTGGAAGCTATAGTATTTAGAGTGCATATGTCTCTGGCAATCACCATTTGCAGTGTCGACCTCCCTCCAGGTACAATAATTCCTTACTTTGCACTGTGTACCTTAATCCAGCAATTCACACCCCGTTTCTCATCCTTGGGACTTCAATAGCCACCACCCAGTGTGGGAGAGTGACACTTCAATGGGTAGGGGTCTCCTAATTGACCAGCTTATTACGGACCTGAATTTGTGTCTCCTCAATGAGGGATCCCCTACCCAATTCAATGCTCTTAATGGCACCTTTACCACTATCAATCTCACGATCACCTCTCCTGCTCTCATTGCTTCCCTACATTTGTCAGCCCATGATGATGTTTGTGACAGTGACCACTTTCCAGTGGTTCTATTGTTCCCCTGCCGCCGCCAGGCAGACAGACCCCCAAGTTACGAATTCTGCAGGGCCAATTGCCCTTTGTATACATCTGCTGTGCACCTCTACACCTCCCTGTCGAATTGCATTGATGCGGTCTGCAAGGCATCTCTGCCACTGTTCTTCACACTGCTGCCGCCCCCCCCCCCCCCCCATCAACATGTCCCCTCATCGTTGATGGGTATTTTGGTGGGCCAAGGATGTCACAGTCACTGTTTATAACTGCTGACGTGCACTGCAGCATTTTAAGCAATACATTTCAAAGACGAACCTCTTCGCTTTTAAGTGTGTTCATGCGAAGGCTCATTACCTTATTAAGTAGTGTAAAAAGGAATGCTGGGAGAAATATGTGCCCCTCCGGGGGACATACGCCTCTTCATTGCAGTTTCAGTCCAAGCTCCGTACTGTTCTTGGCTGCCAGCGACAGTCAGTATTCCATTGCCTTAACCTTAACGGTGATTTGTGCACTGATCCATCGGTCCTCGCAGAACACCTTGCTACACGACACTTTGGGACGGTATTGGCATCATCTTCCTGTCCTCCTACATTTCTCCAGCAGAAATGCAGTGTTCACTATGCCCCCCCCCCCCCAAACCAATCTGTTCATAACACACAACACTAAGTGAGTGCTATAGTCAAGCAGGCTCTTACCTCTTCATGGGACACGGCAGCTGGCCCATATTCTGTCCGCAACCAGATGGTCTATTATCTTCAACTGCATTAGGTTCACAGCTGCTTTTCTGTCACAATGATGAAACAGTATAGTTCTCCCTGTCCTTAAGGCCAGAAAGAACCCAATGGCCTCGACAGCTACCACCCAATTAACCAGACAAATGTACTACGTAAACTTCTCGAGAGGATAGTTAGCTACACATTATGTTGTTTACTAGAATCTCCGGGCCTTTTGTCCCTATATCTCTGTGGCTTCCAAGTGAAATGATCTCCAACTGATCATTTACTTGGGTTGGAAAAAGTTACGCAACAGGCTTTTACTCACCACCAGTGCCTAGTTGTGGTCTTCTTTTTACCTACATGTGGCACACAACATGGCTTGGTGCCATCACATTTTAGTTACCAACCATGACTGAGGCTTCCATGTGCCCCTTCAGATTTTTATCCATGAGTTTTCCTCTGAGCGGCTCTTCCGGTTCCAAGTTGGAACTTCCCTCAGCACCCCTGGAATTCTGCAGAATGGTATCCCACATGGTTCTGTGGTAAGTGTCACACTCTTCCTCCTAGCAGTCCACGGGCTTGTGACCCCAATTGGGCCTCTGGTTACTCTGGCATTGTACGTCGATGATTTTTGCATATGATGCAGCTCCCAGTAAGTAGCATCTGGTGAGTGTCTGCTCTAAGATGCCATCCCATGGGCCTCTGCATGGGCCACCTCCTATTGGTTCCAGGATTCTCCCAAAAAAATGTGGGTAATGCATTTTTATCGCTGATTCACAGTACACCCCAACTCAGAATTTTATTTAGGTGAACAGCTTCTCGATGTTGTAGCACAGTCCTGTTTCTTGGGCCTTACATTTGATAACCAGCTGACATGGCTGCCCTTCATTTGCCACCTAAATACTGTATGTATATGGAAGCTTAATGCTCTCCACCTCCTGGCCCTTGCATCTTGGGGTGCAGACTGTGTCACTTTTCTCCATCTTTACTGTGGCCTGGTCTTCTCCAGACTGTTGTGGTGGTCAGGTTTATGGCTCAGCAGCTCCTTCCACTTTGAAACTGCTTGACCCTCTTCACCATTGTGGGGTTCATCTGGCTATTGCTGGCTTTCTCAGTAGTCCCATTGATAGTCTCCTCACAGAAGTGGGGATTCCCCCTCTACACACATGACTGAGCAAACTACTACTTTCTTAATCAGTCATCATTCGCCAATTCCCTGACCATCCGATGTATCCTGTACTCTTCGCCATTGAGGACTGTCTCCCTCCTGACACCCGTTCTTGTGTGGGATTGCCGGTTGGCATGCGTATCACTTCCTTATGTCGGGATCCCCGTCTCCACTCGCTGTAATGTACTTCACATCTTTCCTCCCATACCCCTCCCACCCATGGATGGTAACTAGACCATGAATTATGACTGATCTATTCCAGGGTCCAAAGATTCGTGTCAACTCTTTAATTCTCCACCGTCTTGTATGTGCCATCCTTGGAGTGTTCTAGGGTGCCACAATTTTTCACACTGATAGTTCTAAGGCAGTAGATAAGGTGGGATACACTTTCATGTCTCCTACTGCCTTAGAACACCATTTTTTGTCAGGATCAATTAGTGTGTTCACAGCAGAGTTTCTGGAAATTCACAGAGCCCTCCTTTTTTATCTCAGGCCTCCCTCCACAGTGTTTTAATGTGTTCAGATCCAACGAGCAGCCTGCTGGCCATCGACCTCATCCTTCGGTCTCTGCTATAAGTGCCCTTCTCTTGGCCCACGAGTGTGCCACCTGTTCAGATGTCTTTCTCTGGGTTCCAAGTCATTTGAGCAACCCAGGGAATGGACTGGCTGACCGTTTGGCTAGAGAAGCAGATACTTACTGCCATTTCCTTCCATTATTCCAACTGTGGATATGCAGATCTTTCGGTGTTTGCGCTTTGGGCACATGTCGTCACGGTGTGAGGCTGAGCCCCTTTGTGGCGATTGTGGACGTCCTCTTCGTGAGGAACATACATGCACTCCACCACCTCGGTGCATCAATTGTCCTGGCATCCACTCACCTAGATCTATAGACTGCCCCGCGTATCAGATGGAGAAGAAGATTCAAGAATTAAAAACTTTGGATCATCTCTCTTTTTCTGAGGCCAGGAAGAAGTATAACCACCTCCATGCCGTGACGTTGGCAATATCGTTGGCCTCAGTCGTGTTGCCTCCTTGCACAGTATCCTCACCCCTATCCTGTCCCCCCTCCACCTCCTCACCCCATCTGGGGTTTATGCCTCCGCCTCCCAAATCCCTCCCTTCCAAATCCTCCTCCCTCGTGGCCCCTGCCCCCTCTGCCCCAGGGGCCACCCTTCCTCCTCCTCCTCCTCCTCCCCCTCCACCACCTGAGAAGCGATCCTCTTCTCAGGCGTCCATCGGGCAAATGTTCCAGACCCCGGCTTCCAAGGTCCGTCATTCCAAAATGGAGCCCGCGCGTGAGGACCTTCTTCGGGTCCAGCATACCATCCCCGTGCCTCACCAGACTTCCAAGAAGGCCTCCAAGAAGAAGTCTTTATCCCCCTCTCCACCCCGGCGCGTTGACTGACCGTATTGCTTTTACCCACTATACCTCGGAGTGGTATGACCTCACCCCTGTGGACGGTATTCCAGCTCATGGTGGGGTCATGTTGCTCGTTCGGGACGATGTCTATTACCATCCCATCCCATTGACCACCCCACTCCAAGCAATAGCTGTCCGTATTACTCTTTCTGCCTTTACTTTTTCTGTTTGTACCGTCTACACTTCATCGTCATCCGCAGTTAGTCGGGCTTACATGATGCACCTGATTGTTCAGCTTCCTCCGCAGTTTTTATTGTTTGGCGACTTCAATGCCCATCGTCCCCTTTGGGGCTCTCCTGCATCCTGTCAGAGAAGCTCCCTCTTGGCAGATGTCTTCAACCATCTCAATCTTGTCTGCCTCAATACTGGCGCCCCGACTTTCCTCTCGGACTCTACTCGTACCTACCCCCACTTGGACCTCTAGATCTGTTCTACCACTCTTGCCCGTCGATTCGAGTGGTATGTCCTTTCTGACACCTATTTGAGCGACCACTTCCCCTGTGTCGTTCGTCTCCTGCACCACACCCCATCCCCACGTCCTTCGAGCAGGAACATACCGAAAGCTGACTGGGGACTTTACTCCTCCCTGGCGACCTTTCCGGACCACGATTTTCTCAGTTGTGACAGTCAGGTTGAATATTTCACGGCTGTTATCATCAATGCTGCCGAACGTTCCAATCCTCGTACTACCTCTTCTTCACGTCACGTGCTGGACGACGTGTTTTACGCACCTTTCGCCGCCATCCTACGTTGGCGAATTGTATTGGATATTGGATACTAACGACTCCGAGCGCAATGCCGTAGAGTCATCAAAGACAGCAAAAAAGCTTGTTGGGCCTCTTTCATCAGCTCCTTTAACAGTTTTACTCCCTCTTCTATCGTCTGGGGTGGCCTGCGCCGGCTGTCGGGCATTAAGGCCCACTCCTCGGTACCTGGCCTGACCTCAGGTAATGAGGTCCTTGTTGATCCTGTGGCTGTCTCCAACGCCTTCGGCCGCTTTTTCGCGGAGGTTTCAAGCTCCGCCCATTACCACCCTGCCTTCCTTCCCAGGAAAGAGGCAGAAGAGGCTCGGCGACCTTCCTTTCACTTGCTGAATCTGGAAACTTGTAGTGCCGCCTTTACTATGCGGGAACTCGAACGTGCACTTGCACTGTCCCATTGCTCAGCTCCGGGGCCAGATGCCATTCACGTTCAGATGCTGGCACACCTTTCTCCGCCAGGCAAAAGCTTCCTTCTTCGTACCTACAATCATGTCTGGACCGAAGGTCAAGTCCCCATGCGTTGGCGTGACACCATCGTTGTTCCTATACCCAAACCTGGGAAGGATAGACACCTTCCTTCTAGTTACCGCCCCATTTCTCTTACAAGCTGTGTCTGTAACGTGATGGAGCGCATGGTTAACGCTCGGTTAGTTTGGATTCTTGAATCTCGACTGCTACTTACCAATGTTCAATGCGGCTTTCGTCACCGCCGCTCCGCTGTTGACCTTGTTGACATTCGTCATGAACAACTTGTTGCGAAAGCGCCAAACGGTAGCTGTGTTCTTCGATTTGGAGAAGGCTTATGATACCTGTTGGAGAGGAGGTATCCTCTGCACTATGCACAGGTGGGGTCTACGCGGTCGCCTGCCCCTTTTTATTGATTCCTTTTTAACAGATCGAAAGTTAAGTGTACGTGTGGGTTCCATATTGTCCGACGTCTTCCTCCAGGAGAACGGAGTGCCTCAGGGCTCCATCTTGAGTGTAGCCCTTTTTGCCATCGCGATCAATCCAATTATGGATTGCATTGCACCTAATGCCTCAGGCTCTCTCTTTGTCGATGACTTCGCTATCTACTGCAGTGCCCAGAGAACATGCCTCCTGGAGCGCTGCCTTCAGCGTTGTCTAGACAGCCTATACTCATGGAGTGTGGCAAATGGCTTCCGTTTCCCTGAAGAGAAGACGGTTTGTATCAACTTTTGGCGATATGAAGCGTTCCTTCTGCCGTCCTTACATCTCGGTCCCGTTGTTCTCCCTTTCGTGGAAACAACTAAGTTTCTAGGGCTCACATTGGACAGGAAACTTCGTTGGTCTCCACACGTCTCTTATTTGGCTGCCCATTGTACACGTTCTTTAATGTCCTCCGAGTGCTTAGTGATTCATCTTGGGGAGCGGATCGCACTGTCCTGCTTCACCTGTATTGGCCCATAGTCCGATCAAAGCTGGATTATGGGAGCCTCATCTACTTGTCTGCTCGGCCATCCCTCTTACGCCGTCTCAACTCCATCCACCATCGGGGGTTACGTCTTGCGACCGGAGCCTTCTACACTAGTCCCGTCGAGAGTCTTTATGCTGAAGCTGCCGAATTACCATTGACCTACCGGCGCGACGTACTGCTTTGTCAGTATCCCTGCCAGCTGTTGTCAATGCCCGACCAGCCCTCTTATCAGTCCTCCTTTGCCGATTCTCTCGACCGTCAGTATGGGTTGTATCTGACTGCCCTGCTGCCCCCTGGAGACCGCTTCAATCACCTGCTTCGACAATTCGGTTTTGCCCTCCTTACCACCTTCAGAGAGGGTGAGAGCCCGACACCACCTTGGCTCCAGGCTCTGGTTCATATTTATCTCGACCTCAGCTCAGTCCTGAAGGAGGGTACTCCGGCTGATGTGTATTGCTCACAGTTTGTCGAACTTCGTGCACGACTTGCTGGTCACACCTTTATTTACACCGATGGCTCCAAAACTGACGATGGTGTCAGCTGTGCCTTTGTCGTTGGGGCCGCCACCTTTAAATACTGGCTCCTCGACCAATGTTCCAGCTTTACTGCCGAGCTTTTTGCTCTCCATCAGGCCGTTCAGTATGCCCGCCGTCACCACCATTCATCGTATACACTCTGCTCTGATTTCCTCAGTGCTCTTAAGAGCCTTGGAGCTCCCTATCCGGTCCATCCTTTGGTGCAACGGATCCAGCAGTCCCTCCATTCTTTCGCTGATGAGGGTCTCCTGTCAGTTTTCTGTGGGTTCCCGGGCATTTAGGAGTGCCTGGGAATGAGGCTGCAGTCCTCCAGCCTCGGCCAGCCTCCCATTGCGTCCCGTTATCTGACGTTCATGGGGTTGTTTGTAAGAGGCTTGTGTCGTTGTGGTGGGATGCTTGGTCATTCCTCCAGGGAAACAAGCTCCGGGCAGTAAAACTGCTCCCAACTGCTTGGACATCCTCCTCCCGACCATCTCAGCGAGAAGAGGTCCTTCTGACTAGGTTGTGGATTGGGCATTGCCGGCTTAGCCACCGCTACCTGATCTCCGGTGACCCAGCCCCGCAGTGCCCTTGTGGTCAAGCATTAACAGTGCGCCATGTTTTATTGTCGTGTCCCCGATTTTGTCAATCTTGTGTTGTCCTGTCCCTGCCATCTACTTTACCGAATATTTTAGCTGACGATGCTCGAGCAGCTGCTCGTGTTCTGCTTTTAATAACTTTGACTGGCTTGTCCAAAGACATCTAACTTTTATACGTCTTTTATCTTCATCTTTGTCAGGACTTTCTGGTGTCCCCCCCCCCCCCCCCTCCCCTTGAGCTTTACTAGATTCCATGTGCTCTAACAACTGTGACTGGGCGCTAATGACCTAAGTAGTAGAGCACCCTTAAACCCCACCAAAAAAAAAAAAAACCGTGGATTACGTTTAGTATCTACAGCTTTTTACACCAGCCCTGTGGAAAGCCTTTATGCTGAGACTGCTGAACCTCCGCTGTCCAATTGGCGAGCAGTCCTTCTGAGTCTTTATGCTAGCCATTTGTCTTCCATGCCTGCTAATCCAGTCCATGACATTTTCTTCAACGCCTCCTTTGATGTAGGGTATGCAGGCCACCCTTCCTCCATACTACCACCGGGAGTCCGCTTCCGTCAACTGCTCCATTCTCTTTCCTTCCGCTTTCCTAAAACTTTCTTGAGAACTGGGGGTACAGCACCACCTTGGCTCCATCCCCAGACCTGCTTGCTCCGTGATCTTTGTCAGTTTCTGAAGGATGGTACCCCTTCACTTGTTTATTGTCGGGCATTTTCTGCTCAATGTGCACAAATGAAGGATGCCACATTTATTTACACTGATGGATCAAATACATCATTTTGTGTAGGGAGTGCCTATATTGTTGGCGACACCCCAAATCGATTTCGGCTTCCCGATCAGTGTTCCGTTTATACTGCGGAGCTTTACACTGTTCTCCAGGCTGTCCAATAAATCCGTCACCATCAGCGGATACAGTATGTTATGTGTACAGATTCTCTCAGCTCTCTCCTCAGTCTCCAAGCTCTCTACCCTGTCCACCCACTGGTCCACCGGATTCAGGACTGCCTCCACTTGCTCCCTTTGGGGGCGTCTCGGTGGTGTTCCTCTGGATCCCAGGACACGTTGGTATCTGTGGAAATGAGGCGGCCGATATAGCAGCCAAGGCTGCAGTCTCTCTTCTTCGGCCAGCTATTCTCACGATTCCCTTCACCGATCTATGGAGTGTTTTATGTCATCGTGTTGTTCTTTTATGGCATGCACATTGGTCAACACTTCCCCATAATTGCGGGACATGAAAGCTCTTCCCTGTGCTTAAACCTCTTCCTCCCGAATGCGTCGTCGGGAGGAGGTAATATTAACTAGACTCCGGATAGGGCACTGTGTTTTTAGCCATCGACATCTTTTAAGCGGTGATCCTCCCCCACTCTGTCCCCACTGCTCTCAGCTGTGGACAGTAAGACACCTTTTACTCAAGTGCCCCTATTTTACTCTGTTACGCGCCCGTCTACAGCTGTCACCTGAAATATCGTCAATTTTAGCAGATAACGCGCTCAGCTGATCGCGTTCTTGAGTTTATTAGTGGCAGTGAGATGACGTCGGTCATTTGAAGCCCTTTTTGGGGACAACCAAACCCTTTCTCTAGTGGTTTTTCATGCTGTACTCCTGCTTTTAGTTTCTCCAATTTTTTGAGTTTCGCTCCCTTAGCTGCTGGTTCCATTTTCGTATTTTACTTTTACCTAAGTCACAGATTGGGCGCTAATGACCATAGCAGTTTTGCGCCCTAAAACAAAACAAAAAAAAAAACGCAAAACCAACTGAGGAAAATACAGGCGGCGGAAATGAGATCTTAAAGGAGTATTAAAGATAGTGTGAGGGTGGATACAATCCGAAATGAAGATATTAGGAAAGACTAAATATAGGATCGATATGTAATAAAACATTTAAAAAGATACAAAACCAGACTTTACACAGGTAATGTAGGAGTACACGCTGAGCGGCAGAAGAGTTGGAGGACAGCCCAGGAGATTGTGGAGACAACTGTAAAACCAGAGCGGGTAAGAATCCCTGACTCATAAAATGAAAATGAAGAAGAAGAAAATGAAGAACAAGAAGAAGAAGAAGAAAGGAAGAAACTGCAGCAAACTACCCATAAGAGAATAATGAACAAAATGGATCATACAGACTCGAGGCCGGAAATCCTGTACAGTACATTACAGCACTCAACATGCTGAGACAAGACAACCGTTAGAGAACCTGTCCAATGTGGCTCCCACAGGCCTCTAAGCAAGTGTGGACATGATTCAGCTGCATCAGACACAAATTTTCAAATGACCATTTACTAGTTCTCTTAACTGTTCCACATCCTCTTCTGATGTGTGGGCCAACCTCAGATGGCTCTCTGAGACCAAGAATCAATTTCAAATTTCTGTCCTGGTAGCAGCAGATATAGGCATAATAAACCCTATCACTATCTCTATGATCTGTAATTTTATAATGGTCTGTTATTCACTTCTCCTTCCATGATCCTTCAGACTACTCCACCAGGTCATATTTGAGGGATGTTCTTTCCAGCAAACTATTCTGTACTTCTATTCCAGTCACTGGGATTATCCTTGCACCAGCCTTCATGGATCTAGCAGCTGTAGTCTACATTCCCACCATGTTGACTTGTGTTTTGTGGGCTCCTTAGTCCTGCACTGTGGCAGTGGCTGTAAGTGGCAGCTGGCAGCTCTAGTGAATTCAGACAGTTATGCTCAATTGAAATAGAAATATTTTGTGATTCTTCATTTGTATTGTTATGCAGTTTTCGTCAATTGCACTTTAATAAAATTTCACATGTATCTACTTGTCACTGCACCTGATTCGTAATCTGTCATTATATAATTTACCAACTTACTAACACTGAGATGAGCATGTGCAGTGAGATAACATACCACTGACACATTTGAAGGTGTTTCATTTATGCTTAAATTCAGTTCATGTAAAGTTATTCAGCTTTTTAATTTTTTTTTTTGCAGGAACATGAAGAGGTACACCCAGAGGAGGTACTGGCAGGTGAGATTTTTGCTTTATTCAGTAGCTTAATTACATGCTAAAGTTATCGCTTTAATATTTTCTTATGTGGTATTTTTTTCCATATTTTTCTTGCTAAAGTATTTCAGTGAAACAGTTGTTCAAAATTTTATACTTGAATTTGACACTGGATGTTAATTACATGGTACATAATTCATACTGAAAATTGGCAGTGCCTTTGTAACTACAAAAGATTGGTCACAAATGTGCAGTTGTGTTTAACATGTATGCGGTGGTAGATTGTGAGGGAAATGTGATGAAAGAGAAAGGAGACAAATTTCTAAGTACCAAATTGACATTTTAAAATAAGTCGTTGTAAAGGTGAGCTAACATTACAAATTGGCACACTACAATAATTAGCAATGTTAAGATCACAGTCCCCTTATTCCGTAGTCGTGGCTCATATTAAAATTGTCACCTTGAGATAAATATATTTATGTATAAAACAATCACTCAGCATAGTTGAGCTTCTTAAAGAGAAAAATTGCCAATCTTATTGGGGACTGGATCAAGTTAACCACATTCATGTCCAGTGATTTGAAACCTCATCATCATGTCTCGAAATGAAGAATATTGTCCCTGTAATCCTCCTTCTCTCCTGAATCAGTATTTTGCAACCTCACTGACGTGACGTGTGAAATAGCCTGGGTGCCCCAGTTATCCCTCACCTGCCAAGAGGGTTATTGACTACGCATTGACAATATGCTACTGAGTACAAAATGCCTGACTTGGTTGTAGCTTCACAAACTGTGTACTGCATACTCGATACCCATCTCCAATTCTGTCACCCCGTCCACTCCCATATCAACTTCCCTAATTTAAACGTATGGGAGTTCCCCCTTAACTCATCCTTAAGTTCCACAATCCTCCCTCCCTCATTACTCATTACCCCTGTGCTGCCTTCCTCAAGCATAGCTCCGTCCATATCCCCGTATCTGTCCCTGTGCCTTCTATATTACATCCTGTGCCACCCCACCCCATCCCCTCACTGACATTCTCACTCAATGTGTCCACCACAACTCCGCACAGAGTTGTCCTGCAGGTTTAAGAAAATCTATCTGATTGAGAAAGGGATGGAGTGTGGCAAATGTTATTCAAGGCTTAGCCTTTCACTGCTTATTTCCATAGTAACTCTTTCATGACAAACAGAACATCTTAGGCTGCTGCATAAGACTGTAATGTTTTCTGCAAGTTCAAAAAACACACACTATACATAATGGAGACTTAAGTCATCATAAATAATATAATCTGCTCCACTAATCACTGCAGTCTGCCAATGTTGGGGTAACTTTCTGAATCCACAACAGTAGAAATCACGTGGTTTTGTAGCATTGCTGCCTTGTTTAGACAAAAGCATTCCATTCTATTCCTTCCCTTAAATTAGCACAAAGACACATTTTCTAGTCATCAGTAATGGTGCTGGATAGGAATGATCAGTGGTGTTCACACACTAATCGATGACAAGCAAGTGGATGATGCACATAAGGCCAACCAGTAATTTTTCTGATTTGGCTTGTGGTTCTCATATTCTTCATTGTTGAACCTTCTCCATTGCATTCAAATGCTCCACAATGAGGGAATGAGCATGAGGGACACAATTGTGGGGGTGGGGGATGTTTTAAAACCAATTTCCATCAATTGACTTAAGAGTGTGCTTTTATTTTGCACAATAATGCCATTGGCTTCATAGCCATTCTTGAATGCCTGTTGAAATGTTAATATGTATGTCATGCTGTGTTGTTCTGTTATTGAAAAAAAAACATGTTTCTAACTTTATAGACCCATTTATAGTTTTCAACTGTGCACAATATCAGCCACATCACATATCTTTCACACATACTCATATCCTGCAATAGAACACACCTTACAAGACCAAAAGTATATTTTTTCAGTAACTCACAGACTGGTCAAACAATCTTAATTTTTCAACATGATCTTCAGAATGGGTATAAAGTTGAAATCATGACTGTGTAAACAAATGAACAAGTAATATTCAAATCATGGAAATTTCTTTAAAAAGAAAGGTAAATGAGATACTGGTAGTGAGTGAGACAGTGTCAGTAAAAGAGGAGGAGAGATTTGTGAAGATAGAATCAGTGGGAGGAAAAGAGATAGGAGCCTGTGTAGACAAAAAGGAAGACTTAGGGACACCATAAATCAGCTTCTTGGTATACATGAACACATAAGTGTGGGAGAGAGAAAATTTTGGTCTGAGGTCTTACACTCTAGTGTATAAGGAAAAACAACTAACTTGGATGCCCCAGAATTATTTTTGAGCTGTTAAGGAGTTGTGAAGTCAGTGAACTTATCAAAGAAAGACAAAAACAGACAGTGTAATTGAGAGAGGTGACATTGTCAGTGGGATATACTGTAAATCAGTGGGAGAAAAATGAGACAGTGGGGGAGAGCCATATACATAGACAGTGACAGTGACAGTGACAGTGAGGGGGAGGTGGTGAGCATGAAGGCTTCACTAGAGGGAGAGACCGGATGAATGAATTTAGGTAATTGCGTGTTAAAACAGTGGGAATATGTTCACATTGCAAAAACGTTTGGTGAGGAAGGCAAAATGTAGACTGGGGCAGCTGGTTCCTCACTCTGTCAGTATTTTAAAGAGGAAAATATTCATCTTTCATGTGCTCCAATAGGGGCATTTTACCAGTTGTTTGCCCTATGGTACTATGTGTTGCATGAGATACTGCTGGTGGAACTAGAGTTTGTTTTTTTGTTGTTGGTGATGTAGTAGGTTGAATCAGAGAATGTGGTAGTTTAAAAAAGCGTATTGTTGAGACACTATTGAGTGCACTACCTTCGGTTGCATGTTGCATGGAAAGTTAACCTGTATTGTGGAACATGTGGACACTGAAGTGCATAATCTTCTCATTGAGTAGAGGACAGGGATGTAATAAACATTACTTATCAATAATACAGTGTCTGCTAATGCTTCATTTTCTGTACAAAAGGTAATGTTCATCACTCTGATTTTAGATGCTTTTGCTTCATCTGTATTTCTTCCCACAGGAACAAAGCATCAGGTAAATTAGTATCTTGTGTAAAATTTTCTTATTTCATTTCAGGCATAAAAATACATAAGTGTTTTTCTATGAGAGTGTGGAAAGAGAAACATTCAGGATGGAATGTAACAGTATTATGGGAAGGGAGGTTGCTACTCACCATATAGCAGAGATGCTGAGTTGCAGATAGGCACAACAAAAAGACTGCCATTAAGACCTTCATCAACAATAGTCTCTCTGTTGCGTCTATCTGCGACTCAGCATCTCCGCTACGTGGTGAGTAGCAACATTCCTTTTCATAGTATGGAAAGACAGGCTTCCTAATAGCAGAACTGACACTGAAAACTAAATTTGCTACCTCCAATAGGTATTTTTTCTTTTTTTCAAAGCACATTTTCTGAATCCATGCTACTGGTACCAACACACATTTTCAGTCAGAATTAGATTTTGCTATTATCTACAGATTTGAATAACATTTAAAAATGTATTTGCAATTTCCACTGTAATTAATTATGATAATTTCACAGAAAGAAAACAGTAGCATGCCCATGTGATGAGCCCTTGCTAAGTTCACACTCTTGTCAAACAGTGTAAGTTAATTGGATAGATAAAAACATCTAATCACCCATCACATTCTTTCGTGTGCGTGTGTGTGTGTGTGTGTGTGTGTGTGTGTGTGTGTGTGTGTGTGTGTGTGTGTGTTTCTGCTGCTGCTTGGCAAGTAGATTTTTTAATCTATCAAATAATTAAATTGTAAAGAAGAAATAGCTCATTTAAAATTAAACACGAAATAGAATTAGACGCAACTGAGGTGAATGACTCATAAAACTGAAAAAGTGAATTGAAACAAAGAATATTATGAAAAAGAGTCGCTACTCACTATATAGTAGAGTTGAAATGAAGGATGTCAAGTTGGGCAGCATGCTTAGCAGCAGGGTATCAACTTGTTTCTTGCCACAGTTTGTATGTGGCCATTTATGTGGACAGTCAGTTTGTTTGTTGTCATGCCCACATATAATGCAGCACAATGGCTGCATCTTAGCTTATATAGCACATGACTGGTTTCACAGGTAGCGCTGCCTTCAATGGGGTAAGTGACCTTTGTGACCAGGCTGGCGTAGGTGGTGGTGATGGTGGTGGTGGTGGTGGTGGTGGGATGTATGGAACAGGTCTTGCATCTAGGTCTATTACAGGGATATGAGTGATTAAGTATGGGTTAAAAGTTCTTCCTAAACACCCAGAATCCTAAAACCCCTCCCCTCATTCAGATTCATTGAAGACATCTTTGTGATCTGGAGCGAGAGTGAGGACACCCTATACGCATTCCTCCAGAACCTCAACAGCTTCTCCTCCTTTGCTTCACCAGGACCTTCTCAAGCCAACAAGCCACGTTCGTAGGTGTTGATGTACACTTCAAAAGACGGCTACATCACTGTTTGTGCCTATATCAAACTAACTAACTACAAGTAATACCTTCATTTTGACTACTACCACCCAGTCCATACCAAGAAGTCCCTCCCATACAGCCTATCCACCCATGGTTGCCACATCTGCAGTGATGAGGGGCCCCCCTCGAAATATACCGGGGGACTCAATGAAGTGTTCAGACAATAATTATCCTCCAAACCTTGTACAAAAACAAATCTTCTGTGTCTTATCTTTGCAGTTTCCCATGACCCCCAAAGTCACACAATCTGGCCACAGAGGATTATTCCCCTCGTAACTCAGTACCACCCAGGACTGGAACAACTGAATTACATCCTCTGCCAGGGTTCCTACAAACTGTCATTGTGCTCTGAAATCAGAAATGTCCTGCCTACTATCCTTCACACCCGTCCCACAGTGGTATTCCTCTGTCCACCAAACCTACACAATATACTCGTCCATCCCAGCACAATCCCTGCTCACAAACCCTTACTTCACGGCTCATATCACTGTAATAGAAGTAAATGCAAGACCTGTCCCATACATCTTTCCACCACCACCACTCCAGTCTGGTCACAAACATCTTATATCCCACCAAAGGCAGGGATATGTGGGAAACCAGTCATGTGATATACAAGCTGAGCTGCAACCAATTTGCTGATTTCAGCATGGGAATGACAAGAAACAAGCTGTTTTTCTGCAAGAATGACCAGTGATAAACTGTGGCCAGGAACTCTCCCTGCAGTATATCCAACGTTCCTGTAACCCTCCTTGCTTTAACCTTCATTAGTCAAATTTCTCACCCATTCAGACCCTTCCTTGTCTCCATTCCAGTGCTACATAGCCCTCATATCACCAACACAAGAAGTCTTCTGAACTCCTTTTGTAGAAATAACTTCCAGGATTTTGCTTTTTTGTGGGTGGCAAAGTCAGTGAAGATATTACTTATCTTTATGACATTATTTGCTAGGTATATACTATTAGACATATATTTTCACTGATAACTTATTCTTGAAGAGAAGTGATGTCTGTGTCTTGTAACTAGTGTGTTCAGAAAAATTAGTGTTTTGATCACTCCTTTTATATTCAAAGCTACGTTTTTACATTTATAATAGCTACCACAGCTAAGGCTAAGTATCTATGGCTGGATGACATGACTGGCATTGCAGTAATAGAGCTTACAAAACAACTTTGCTAATTAATGCAAGTATTTATTAAACCTGACTCTGTCAAAATCCTGACTGTAGTTGGAGATTAGCCATCACAAATGTACAGATACCGTTTTTCGATGTACTATTTTTCTTCCTCCTCATGAGATGGTGTACTGGAGACAATTGCATTGTTTTCCTTATTTTGTCTTCGCTGTCTTAGTAGTTTCTTGGCATAATTTAAGTGTTTACAATTATTTATGGAGCTGTGTTTTGAATACTGGGAGAGAGGGGGATTTATGAAGAATAGTCAGCAAGAATAAGGTTTCTATGCTTTACTTTATGACATATGAGAGCTGATTACCTCTGAAATTAAGAGGCTAGGAGAAAATAGTGTAGTAGAAACAACTGAAACACATAGGAGAAATGTGCACACACATTTGGAGAGAATTTCTAATAAGTATCCGAAGATAATGTACGTACAGTATCACTGTCCCTTTGCTCTTAATATATTTCCCATTAAGACTTTCACTACAGTCTTTTCCCAGACCAATGTGTTTGTCTTCCTGCCTCACCTCTCTACAGGGAGTCCAGTAGGGAACTGCATTGCCCCATCTGCCACCCACTCTCATGGTCATTCATCCCACCTATTGTGGATGATCCATGCACAAGGTGAGAAATGTGCTCAGGTTGTCATGAACATCAGAACGTCATTGCAACACAGAAGGCACATTATAATGTTGGGCATGTTAAATGGCTTCCTAGTGCAAAAAAACATCACAATAGTCCTGTTATGCTGTAAGGTTGTCACTAATATGAACTAAGCTGAGCACTGCAAGCTGCACTGATGATGTCCTAGATTCCAATGTTGCTGTGCTCAGAGGAATAGTTGTGAATGTTAAAGCAAGGCAAGGTAAAGAATGCCCTGATCCAATGAAAGATGTTTGATAATATGAGAACATTTCTTGAAACTCTAGTTCAGCACTCTGTCTGTAACAACTGATAGGCACTGTTGTAGGTATCTAAAGAGTAGGTTGCACTAATGATGCCAATATTGTGGGCTGCATTCTTACTAATATAGACATGGCACTCAGAATTAGATAGACGATGTCAAGTCTGGGACTTGGGTTGGCTGGTGAGCCATTGTGCAGTGGTCTATGAAGGCTGTGAAGAGCACAGGAATACTGGAAAATTGTCCAGTGTCATGTGGTCCCTATACAGAAACTATGCAATGGCTGTCACGGGCAAGATGATCTGCTCTGAGTTTGTTTCAGGTTTATTAACATGCCAGCAACAGGCAGCACTCTGTTGAATGTCTCAAGACAGCATTGTGAAGTACCAGTCAAATGGTACACTTCCACCTCATTCCTATGATGTCTTCTACTCCATCCTGTTCCCATACTCATAAAATTTCTTCCTGCCTCACCTTTACGAAGAATGAACCTGAGAAACAACCCACATCATCTGCTACACAGTCTCCTGGCTATGTGTATCCATCTGTAAGTAAAGAAAGGAGGATTACATTGTATGTGTTTGATGTGCAATTTTACTGCATGAACAGCAAAAATGTGGTAGGTGATAACATTTTTGCTGTTACCTTATGTGGGGTATCCCTGAGAAAAGTTAATGATAATTTGAAATTCTTGGTGAAGTTTTCTGCAAGTCACCAAGTGCTCTCATAGTCAAATACTGGATGAATAGAATGTCAGCATACGCTTGCAGTGAGTGAGGCTGCATATACAGTCATACACACAGTTCCTAACCGTTAAACTTGCCACAGTGAGTTAACCCTGTAACATAAAATTGTATATTTTAATAAGCAGATTACTACAGGATTTTACATCATAAAATTTCGTCAATAATTATTTGAAATGTTAACAATAAAAGTTTATTTGCCCCTGGCAGTATTCAGATAGCCAGCTTGCAACTGGAATAAAGTTCCGGCTTTGTGGAACTCGGTTAGTAATTTTCACTGTCGTACATAATTGACTGGATTAGATGCTCAGTTATTCACTGATCACTAGGCACTCTAAAAGATACAAATAATTGATTCTGTTCTTTGTAATGTCATGTTGAAACAGTCTTCATTTATTAACTGTTTGTTTGACTTTTGCAGATTAAGTATTTTTTATATTAACACACAATTTCCTTTTTTGTCAATCAGGCCCTGTTGCCGACGAAGCCCCACGTCCTATAGCTCAGGTGAGTGAAAGTAGAGGAAGCACAACTGAGACTGTCAGAGAGAGGGTGAGTTTCACCAGCAGCAAAGAAGTTTAGCTTTTTGGCATGTAATGAAACCCTCCCCCCCCCCCCCCCCCCCCCTCTGTTTCCTGGCCTCATTCCAGGGTGCTCACAGTTTTCATTAGCCCATGGGTTTTAGCCCTTCTGTGGGCTGCCCTGCACACCCCATTTTAATTAATCAACTCCTTTCTACATATCCTATATATCTTCACTTCATACTTATTATTTTTTTCACTCCAATCTTTCCTGACACCACAACCTTCGCAACTCCATTTGCACTGGTAACTCGGGTCTATTATTACAATGTAATTACCTACTGAACAGTCACAAAAATTTTTCAAAGAATACTCGCATACTGGCTAATGACAGTAATGGGTGCAACAGATCTAGGGCATGGCACTTCACTGAGCAAGAATGAGATAGCATGGAATGAACCACTCAAATCAGCAGGTACATCGAAGCCTGATGAAGGAACTATCATTGTCACACTCTGCAGAAATTGTTCATGTATTTGCAGCAGATTTCATGCAAGACAAAAAATTCTGAAAGTGAATAAAAGTTTAAACCCACTATTTGACCTGGAATATGACTTTCTGGCAGTAACCATCATTCATTGGTACTATAGACATTGAGAAATATGTAACATTAACCAAGAGATCGGTTACACCACAGTTGATATTCAGTAAACATGATAATTACCACCTACAGTTGTCTAAAATATTTAGTTATTGCAGTTACATGCCAATTACCTTTTTAAACTGATAATGGAGTCACTCTTCTTGCTATTATCATAGCCAGATGAACTTGAAAAAAATCTTATTAGAATACTATCTGAACCATTAAATAGATTTTTCGTGCACTTCATAGAGAGGTCTTCTTTTGTTTGGGTATCATATGTTTAACTTGTGTCGCTTAGTAATTCAATAAACCTAACATCATATTTGATAGCTCATATATCACAGGTTGTGCTTGGAGAAGTAAAAGACATTTAATAAACATACATTTGTCAAAAATTCAGAGCAGGCTGAGAGCTAGAGCAGAGAGCTATCACAGTCAACTAGGAATGAGCAGCCAAATTCCCCAAGTGGAGTTAGCTAATGACTATGCACCAAGGTAAATGTCGACAGTTTACACTGGTAACTAACAGGTTTTAAACTTAATGTATTTAGAATTGGTAATAAGGATGCAACATTTAAGCGAGTAGTTAGTTATAATGAGCAGGAACCTCAGACTCTATAAATGTACCTTATCCTCCTGAGCTCAATAAATTCACCGAATTGAACAGACTACTGGTTCCTGCCCAAATTGTGGCACTCTGACATCGAGCATGTCAGATGAGCAACTTCGCTTCACTCGAGTGACTGGTAGGGGCAGCAGACTGCCAGTCAACTCAGACGCCGTGCGACAACAGAGGTGCCACCATAGCAAAAGGCAAACATGCCTCTGCTCTGGACACAGGGAACAAGAACACATCATTTCCTGCCAAAGCTACCCTGCCAACACACACCAATGGGAACAGAATTCTGCACAAATAAAGCTTCACACAAGAAGGGGCAGGAAGTAGAAAATGTGAACAAAACGCACAAGTGACTAGCAATGTAATTGACATTGTTTAAAATTTCTGTTATTCAGAATTGAAAATATCAGCACCTGCTGATAAGATAACTCAAGTGTACACATGTACCAAGATCACTTTGCCTCTGACATAGATCACATTACAATTGATTCCCTTCATGAGACTTACAACAGGGAATACTCTTACACTTGCATGACATATTACCTGGAACACAAATTGTAATTAATAACACTGACTGATGATCATGCACTCAGTCACTCATAGGTGCATTAATGTAACAGATGCAATTTTAGATAACACAAATATAAAAGAACAACACTTTACTCCACTCAGTTGTGAAGGAGCCATACATTGCAGGATTCCAGCCAGGGTATTATTGCATCCTACACACTCAGGTGATCATTGAGGAGCCATAAAATTTAAGCTTGTAGAGTAAGCCAGTTACTTGCCAATCTGGTTGCTTGCAATGTCCGTATGTCTTCATGCAGCTCACCGCTATCTGGCCTTATGACTGATTCAACCTTAAGCAGCATCTTGGGACCTGCACCGGACAGTGGGAGTCTGCCAAAAGCAACAACTTGCCAGCCACATGTCCACACGCCAATCGTTCTTCAGGACCCACCAAACCAACACACATGTGCAAGTGTTGCTACGACTCAGACATGATTTAATCCTTCTGTCTTCCACAGTTTGTTCAAGAAAGTCGGTGTCAGTTTTCACAAAGCGTAATATGAATGGCCACCTTGAAAACATTTTGTGCTCTACCATTTGATACTCCTTCACATACATAATCCAACACAGTTCTGTCTCTTAAAGCACTGGATGATCAGTTCTTATGGAGATAGTCCTCGCCTTCTGAATGTACAGAGAAACTTTTGCTCTCAGCAACTTGTCGATCTTGCCAGGTGACCGAAATTCTAGATCGATAAGTTTTATATGTGTCAAATCCAACACACTGTTTAATTTTGCTGAAGGTAACTGACATCTTGTCTTGATCCCAGACAGAAGGTGAAATGAAGAGGTTTATACAGAAGTCAACTTAAACAGAGACGTGCTGCTTTGTTTCTGATATGATTCCACCTGTTCCTTGAATGTATACTCTACTGTGCCATCCGTGAAGTCAGAGGCACTACTATCTATCAACCATGTTGTCACTGTTGTAAGCAGCACTTGTTTGTCTCGGATGATTATAAGTGAGCAGTAATGCAATGTACTTGATGGATGTATACCATTTTTTGTGTTTCATGTCACTAGGACAATCCTTCCTTGTTCCATCTTGTGTGTTTTATTTCTGTGTGTAGCTATGTGTGGTGCCCTTTTTGACAAGCATGACGGCATACATAAGTGCAACTAGAAGCCCTACAATCACCCTTTGAACAATTGTTGAACAATTTGTTCGGCATCACTATAGGTTTGTGTTCACTACACGTGGCTTGCCTGAATTTGCTGCACTTCTGCAAAGCTTGAGTCAAGTGACGCATGACATACGCAACACTAGCAGCGACTAGATTCATCTCAAACACCCTAAGTGCTTGACATTGCAGGTGGTCCGCTGTTTGTTCCCATATGTGCTGTGTCATGGTAGTACTGTAGCCTTGATAATTTCAGATTTGCATTTATTTTTGAGAAAAGCACATCTCCATTCTAATGTCAGAAAGCTATTGAAACTCAGGCGGGTTTTAAATTTTGTTGTTACAGACTGGTCAACTTTTTTCTATAAAGAGCAGTGATGTAATTACATCTTGAAAGGATACATTTAGTTGTAATGCCATCAGCACATGAATATTGCTTGAAGTAGTGCATTAAGTTCACTTGCACCTTCCCCAGTTGCTGACAGAAATGGTAACAGCTTCTTCAGATGTGCTGATGCAATCAGTCTAGGGTTATTGTATGTGTTGCAAACTGTATCAAATGGTTATTTAGCAGTGTCCTGTAATTCATAATTATTTACCACAAGACTCAAAAATGTCACTAAAATGCCTGCACTACTTTACATTATCATTCCCTCTAGGCAGACAATAGCCACCCCCCCACCCCCTTCCCAAGGGGGTTACAGTTCCTTCGTGTTAGTTCATGCGTGGTGCACATGTGGCTCTGAGCTAATGCAGCCTATTCTTCCTTACTGTCCGCATTTGTCACCCTGCCCTCCCTCCCTATCCTTGCTCACTCCCAGTTACCTTCTCCTACCCCTTTCTTGGTGCTCTGATTCATCTTGACATGGCTATCCACCTGGTTTCCTTTATTGTTTACAATTTGCTTTCCTCTGCCTGTTCATTCATGTTTCTTGGTTTTTACGTCCCCAGTTGAGTTTTACCTCCACTTCAAAATTTCCTGTTTTTGTTTAATGTGAGCCGTTTGGGGGACAACTCGCTCCCTGGCATCTGCGGTGTGGATTCCTCTTGCCTTCCCCCTGTTGCCCCCTTCAACCCAGCTAGGTCACCAGCACACATAGCCAGTCTGTGTGATGGGTCTGTTATGTACCCATCTGGCTGAGATCCCTGACAACACAGGAATCACTCTCCTGATTCCTGAATTGTTCACTCCCCATGTATGCCAAGGAGTGGTTGCTTGTCTTCTTGGAGCATCAGAACTCCCACCTATAGCCACCGTGCTAGATGGCCCTTGGTTTGGGTGGGTGGCACCCTTCGGGAGAGCCCATGGTCAGAATGGCTGGTATTTGGGGGTTGCTTGATGCATGAAGCGTATGGAGCTGCAAAGATCTGGCCGATCTCAAATGGCTGCTTCTTTGAATGGTGAACAATCATTGAATGGTGCTTCATGTTACCCAGCAACCTCTGCTTCCCTGGCTACACCATGGGAGGATGGCCAGGCTAGCCATCTTTGTATGATACACTTCCCCCATTACCTCATCTGTACGAGGCCAGACAGGGACACATTCATTGCCACAATGCCATTGTTTTTGTGGAAAATATTGAGGAAAACTTTCTTGATCAGAGCATCTTCTGCCACCCAATCGGCAGCTCTTTGCACCTGTGATCATATTGGCAATGTCCCAGTTTGTTTTATCCCTCACTAATCTCTGAATATGGTGTAGAGAGTGATTTTTCATTGGGATCTCACCCTGCAAAAGGATTAGGAACTCTGGGCTAATCTGGAGAGGTGTGAATTTGGTTTGGCATGTGGAGAAGGGCCACAAAGACAACCGCATCCATACTGGTGCCTTCATTCTAGCTTTTTTGGGGGATACCCTCCCAGAGAAAGTCAAGGTTATGTGCCGAAGTTGTGATGTGAAGCCATACACCCCACCACCTATGCGGTGCTTCTGGTGGCTGCAATTTGGGCATATGTTTTCCTGGTGAATGGTAGACCCTCTGTACACTCACTGTGGACAACCATTCCATGAGGGAAGCCCCTGTGTTCTGACACCTGTGTGTGACAAATGTACTGAAAGCCACTCCCCTCACTCGCCAAATTTGCCCGGTGTATAAGAGAGGAAGGAGATCCATGAATACAAGTCATCGAATCGCCTGTCTTATACTGAGGGTTACCAAAAGTATGAGATACTCCATCCAGTGTCACTATCTTCAACTTATCTCTCTTTTACTTCATTTCCTCCTCCTACCTCTCCCTTGCCCAGCCCCATCCACCTATCCCCTCTCCCTCCCCCTACCCATGCCGTTGCCACAACCTCCTGTCTGGGTCTGCTCCCTCTCTCCAGCTGAAGAAGTGCGCCCCTTCTCTGGCACCTGCCAGTGATTGGGCTCCCTTACAAGGCCCCTTTGCCCAGCTCAGTTCAGGCTGGAAGACTCCTACCATCACTCACAGTGCGTTTGTTCATCCAAAGGTCACCCGCTCTCTTTCAGTCACCTGTACTCCCTCTGTGCTCTACCCTCCTCCAGCTCTGAAATAGGCATAGGAGGAGGAGAAAACGGACAGGAAGAAACATAAATCCTAAGACAAGGTGCCCCCCCCCCCCCAACCACTGTCCCCAGTAATGCCACCTCCTGCCTTGCAACCTGTGCCTGAGATCTTATCTTATTTACGGATGTCACCTCACCCTTGTAGGTGAAGGCCACTGACCAAGTGACATGGTATCCTCATTTTTTTTTTTTTTTTTTTTTTTTTTTTTTTTTTTTTTTTTTTTTTTGTGTCATCTGGATTCTGGCCACACAGTCATCCACTGAAATTGCCAAAGTTACTATCCTCACCTACCAGAAATGCAACCTTCTGTCGGAACTGTACTGGCCACAGGGAAGCTTCTGGTGGGATCTGCACTTTGGTTCACTCCAATGTCGTAGTCACCGTATCCCACTAAGTACCTACCTGGAAGCTATAGTGTTTAGAGTGCATATGTCTCTGGCAATCACCATTTGCAGTGTCGACCTCCCTCCAGGTACAATAATTCCTTACTTTGCACTGTGTACCTTAATCCAGCAATTCACACCCCGTTTCTCATCCTTGGGACTTCAATAGCCACCACCCAGTGTGGGAGAGTGACACTTCAATGGGTAGGGGTCTCCTAATTGACCAGCTTATTACGGACCTGAATTTGTGTCTCCTCAATGAGGGATCCCCTACCCAATTCAATGCTCTTAATGGCACCTTTACCACTATCAATCTCACGATCACCTCTCCTGCTCTCATTGCTTCCCTACATTTGTCAGCCCATGATGATGTTTGTGACAGTGACCACTTTCCAGTGGTTCTATTGTTCCCCTGCTGTCGCCAGGCAGACAGGCCCCCAAGTTACGAATTCCGCAGGGCCAATTGCCCTTTGTATACATCTGCTGTGCACCTCTACACCTCCCTGTCGAATTGCATTGATGCGGTCTGCAAGGCATCTCTGCCACTGTTCTTCACACTGCTGCCGCCCCCCCCCCCCCCCCATCAACATGTCCCCTCATCGTTGATGGGTACTTTGGTGGGCCAAGGATGTCACAGTCACTGTCTATAACTGCTGACGTGCACTGCAGCATTTTAAGCAACACATTTCAAAGACGAACCTCTTCGCTTTTAAGTGTGTTCATGCGAAGGCTCATTACCTTATTAAGTAGTGTAAAAAGGAATGCTGGGAGAAATATGTGCCCCTCCGGGGACATACGCCTCTTCATTGCAGGTTCAGTCCAAGCTCCGTACTGTTCTTGGCTGCCAGCGACAGTCAGTATTCCATTGCCTTAACCTTAACGGTGATTTGTGCACTGATCCATCGGTCCTCGCAGAACACCTTGCTACACGACACTTTGGGACGGTATTGGCATCATCTTCCTGTCCTCCTACATTTCTCCAGCAGAAATGCAGTGTTCACTATGCCCCCCCCCCCCCCCCAAACCAATCTGTTCATAACACACAACACTAAGTGAGTGCTATAGTCAAGCAGGCTCTTACCTCTTCATGGGACACGGCAGCTGGCCCATATTCTGTCCGCAACCAGATGGTCTATTATCTTCAACTGCATTAGGTTCACAGCTGCTTTTCTGTCACAATGATGAAACAGTATAGTTCTCCCTGTCCTTAAGGCCAGAAAGAACCCAATGGCCTCGACAGCTACCACCCAATTAACCAGACAAATGTACTACGTAAACTTCTCGAGAGGATAGTTAGCTACACATTATGTTGTGTACTAGAATCTCCGGGCCTTTTGTCCCTATATCTCTGTGGCTTCCAAGTGAAATGATCTCCAACTGATCATTTACTTGGGTTGGAAAAAGTTACGCAACAGGCTTTTACTCACCACCAGTGCCTAGTTGTGGTCTTCTTTTTACCTATATGTGGCACACAACATGGCTTGGTGCCATCACATTTTAGTTACCAACCATGACTGAGGCTTCCATGTGCCCCTTCAGATTTTTATCCATGAGTTTTCCTCTGAGCGGCTCTTCCGGTTCCAAGTTGGAACTTCCCTCAGCACCCCTGGAATTCTGCAGAATGGTATCCCACATGGTTCTGTGGTAAGTGTCACACTCTTCCTCCTAGCAGTCCACGGGCTTGTGACCCCAATTGGGCCTCTGGTTACTCTGGCATTGTACGTCGATGATTTTTGCATATGATGCAGCTCCCAGTAAGTAGCATCTGGTGAGTGTCTGCTCTAAGATGCCATCCCATGGGCCTCTGCATGGGCCACCTCCTATTGGTTCCAGGATTCTCCCAAAAAAATGTGGGTAATGCATTTTTATCGCTGATTCACAGTACACCCCAACTCAGAATTTTATTTAGGTGAACAGCTTCTCGATGTTGTAGCACAGTCCTGTTTCTTGGGCCTTACATTTGATAACCAGCTGACATGGCTGCCCTTCATTTGCCACCTAAATACTGTATGTATATGGAAGCTTAATGCTCTCCACCTCCTGGCCCTTGCATCTTGGGGTGCAGACTGTGTCACTTTTCTCCATCTTTACTGTGGCCTGGTCTTCTCCAGACTGTTGTGGTGGTCAGGTTTATGGCTCAGCAGCTCCTTCCACTTTGAAACTGCTTGACCCTCTTCACCATTGTGGGGTTCATCTGGCTATTGCTGGCTTTCTCAGTAGTCCCATTGATAGTCTCCTCACAGAAGTGGGGATTCCCCCTCTACACACATGACTGAGCAAACTACTACTTTCTTAATCAGTCATCATTCGCCAATTCCCTGACCATCCGATGTATCCTGTACTCTTCGCCATTGAGGACTGTCTCCCTCCTGACACCCGTTCTTGTGTGGGATTGCCGGTTGGCATGCGTATCACTTCCTTATGTCGGGATCCCCGTCTCCACTCGCTGTAATGTACTTCACATCTTTCCTCCCATACCCCTCCCACCCATGGATGGTAACTAGACCATTAATTATGACTGATCTACTCCAGGGTCCAAAGATTCGTGTCAACTCTTTAATTCTCCACCGTCTTGTATGTGCCATCCTTGGAGTGTTCTAGGGTGCCACAATTTTTCACACTGATAGTTCTAAGGCAGTAGATAAGGTGGGATACACTTTCATGTCTCCTACTGCCTTAGAACGCCATTTTTTGTCAGGATCAATTAGTGTGTTCACAGCAGAGTTTCTGGAAATTCACAGAGCCCTCCTTTTTTATCTCAGGCCTCCCTCCACAGTGTTTTAATGTGTTCAGATCCAATGAGCAGCCTGCTGGCCATCGACCTCATCCTTCGGTCTCTGCTATACGTGCCCTTCTCTTGGCCCACGAGTGTGCCACCTGTTCAGATGTCTTTCTCTGGGTTCCAAGTCATTTGAGCAACCCAGGGAATGGACTGGCTGACCGTTTGGCTAGAGAAGCAGATACTTACTGCCATTTCCTTCCATTATTCCAACTGTGGATATGCAGATCTATGCAAAATCTCTCTTTACCCAAAATCTGAATGACATCTGGTGTGCTACTGCACATAGTAATAACTCCCCACAATCAAGTAGTCTTCCCCCTGTGGGTGTGCGGTAAGAATAGGCCCGAGGTATTCCTGCCTGTCGTAAGAGGCGACTAAAAGGAGTTTCAACCATTTCGGCCTTCCATGTGATGGTCCTCCTTGGGGTTTGACCTCCATTTTCCAAATTCTACAGAAGTACGAACCTTTTGGGGAAGGACACCTTACGTGGTGTATCACTGGTCCTCAGTGCACTAAGACCTTGGCACTCAGCATTGTAACTGCATTGTAACCACACTCACTATTCCTCAAATTTGGCCTAAACACCTGATGGGTTGCACAAGTTATGCCCATAGTGCGTCCCCATTTGCACCTACGATGATGATGGACTTTCCATGGCACCCGAAATCCAGCACGATAGCCAGCCCATTGTGGTGGGGTCGTCATGTACCCTCTAGGTTGTAGCCCCCTGACAACACAGGGATCGTACTGCCGATACCTGAACTGCACCCTCCCCACGTCGGCCAAGGAGTAGATGCCCGTCTCCTTGGGGCATCAGGACTCCCAGCAATGGTCATCCTGCCAGGTGGCCCTTGTTGAGGCTGGGTGGCGCCCGTGGGGAGAGCCCCTGGTTGGAGTGGGTGGTATTGGGGCGGATGTTTTGTAGATGAAATGTCAAAATGTATCAGGTCGATCTGCGGCCGAGTCTTTTGAAAAGAAAGGTACTGTCTCTGGTTCTGGTACTCCTGCCCTTTCCCCCTTGGCCACTCCCTGGGAGGAAGGACAGGCTCGCCGGCTTGGGGCGATATACTTCCCCCGCTATTTAGTCTGTTCTCGGACCGATGGGGGGGACGTTCGCCACCTCCAAGCCCATATTCTTTGTCCAGCACATCTAGGACATCTTTGGGGAAATCAAGGCTCTCAGTAAAATGCGTTCGGGGTCCGTTCATATAAAGACCACCTCCGCCACACAGTCGGCGGCACTCCAGCATGTGACTGACTAGGGCACATCCCAGTATCCATTGTCCCGCATCTGGCACTGAATAGGATGCAGTGGGTTATTTTTCATGAGGACCTCCTGCTGCAATCTGATGAGGAGCTCAGGGCCAACCTGGAGTGCTGAGGCGTGCATTTCGTGCGGCGAGTCCAGCGCGGCTCCAAAGACTGTTGCATCGACACCGGGGCCTTTATCCTCGCATTCGAGGGGGACATTCTCCCGGAGAAGGTAAAGGTGATGTGCTACCGGTGCGACGTGCCACCTTACGTCCCACCTCCTATGCGCTGCTTTCGGTGTTTGCACTTTGGGCACATGTCGTCACGGTGTGAGGCTGAGCCCCTTTGTGGCGATTGTGGACGTCCTCTTCGTGAGGAACATACATGCACTCCACCACCTTGGTGCATCAATTGTCCTGGCATCCACTCACCTAGATCTATAGACTGTCCCGCGTATCAGATAGAGAAGAAGATTCAAGAATTAAAAACTTTGGATCATCTCTCTTTTTCTGAGGCCAGGAAGAAGTATGACCACCTCCATCCTGTGACGTTGGCAATATCGTTGGCCTCAGTCGTGTTGCCTCCTTGCACAGTATCCTCACCCCTATCCTGTCCCCCCTCCACCTCCTCACCCCATCTGGGGTTTATGCCTCCGCCTCCCAAATCCCTCCCTTCCAAATCCTCCTCCCTCGTGGCCCCTGCCCCCTCTGCCCCAGGGGCCACCATTCCTCCTCCACCTCCCCCTCCACCACCTGAGAAGCGATCCTCTTCTCAGGCGTCCATCGGGCAAATGTTCCAGACCCCGGCTTCCAAGGTCCGGCATTCCAAAATGGCGCCCGTGCGTGAGGGCCTTCTTCGGGTCCAGCATACCATCCCCGTGCCTCATCAGACTTCCAAGAAGGCCTCCAAGAAGAAGTCTTTATCCCCCTCTCCACCCCGGCGCGTTTCGTCTGACGCTCCATCCATGAGTCGCTGCTCCTGGCCGTCCTCAGTTTGGCCAGGATGCTCTGCTGCCAGGCGCTCAGCTGGCCTCTCGTCGGCGAATGATACTGCCCCTCCTACGCAACCCAGGACAGCGGCCGCAGCTGGCGATGACTCGATGGAACAGGATCCGCCTCCCGCCGGTTGTAGCGTTGTTCCCTCATAACCTGGCCCTCTGCGGCCGTCGAGGTGACCAGCTCTTCCCCTGTTTCATTCCCCCTTTTTTCTGACTAGCGATGGCTTTGCTACATTGGAACATAAGAGGTATTCGATCTAATCGGGAGGAATTACAACTGCTCCTCTGCCTGCACTGTCCGCTCGTCCTTGGTCTCCTGGAAACCAAGTTGACTGACCGTATTGCTTTTACCCACTATACCTCGGAGTGGTATGACCTCACCCCTGTGGACGGTATTCCAGCTCATGGTGGGGTCATGTTGCTCGTTCGGGACGATGTCTATTACCATCCCATCCCATTGACCACCCCACTCCAAGCAATAGCTGTCCGTATTACTCTTTCTGCCTTTACTTTTTCTGTTTGTACCGTCTACACTTCATCGTCATCCGCAGTTAGTCGGGCTGACATGATGCACCTGATTGTTCAGGTTCCTCCGCAGTTCTTATTGTTTGGCGACTTCAATGCCCATCGTCCCCTTTGGGGCTCTCCTGCATCCTGTCAGAGAAGCTCCCTCTTGGCGGATGTCTTCAACCATCTCAATCTTGTCTGCCTCAATACTGGCGCCCCGACTTTCCTCTCGGACTCTACTCATACCTACTCCCACTTGGACCTCTAGATCTGTTCTACCACTCTTGCCCGTCGATTCGAGTGGTATGTCCTTTCTGACACCTATTTGAGCGACCACTTCCCCTGTGTCGTTCGTCTCCTGCACCACACCCCATCCCCACGTCCTTCGAGCAGGAACATACCGAAAGCTGACTGGGGACTTTACTCCTCCCTGGCGACCTTTCCGGACCACGATTTTCTCAGTTGTGACAGTCAGGTTGAATATTTCACGGCTGTTATCATCAATGCTGCCGAACGTTCCAATCCTCGTACTACCTCTTCTTCACGTCACGTGCTGGACGACATGCTTTACGCACCTTTCGCCACCATCCTACGTTGGCGAATTGTATTGGATACTAACGACTCCGAGCGCAATGCCGTAGAGTCATCAAAGACAGCAAAAAAGCTTGTTGGGCCTCTTTCATCAGCTCCTTTAACAGTTTTACTCCCTCTTCTATCGTCTGGGGTGGCCTGCGCCGGCTGTCGGGCATTAAGGCCCACTCCTCGGTACCTGGCCTGACCTCAGGTAATGAGGTCCTTGTTGATCCTGTGGCTGTCTCCAACGCCTTCGGCCGCTTTTTCGCGGAGGTTTCAAGCTCCGCCCATTACCACCCTGCCTTCCTTCCCAGGAAAGAGGCAGAAGAGGCTCGGCGAACTTCCTTTCACTCGCTGAATCTGGAAACTTATAGTGCCCCCTTTACTATGCGGGAACTCGAACGTGCACTTGCACTGTCCCGTTGCTCAGCTCCGGGGCCAGATGCCATTCACGTTCAGATGCTGGCACACCTTTCTCCGGCAGGCAAAAGCTTCCTTCTTCGTACCTACAATCGCGTCTGGACCGAAGGTCAAGTCCCCATGCGTTGGCGTGACACCATCGTTGTTCCTATACCCAAACCTGGGAAGGATAGACACCTTCCTTCTAGTTACCGCCCCATTTCTCTTACAAGCTGTGTCTGTAACGTGATGGAGCGCATGGTTAACGCTCGGTTAGTTTGGATTCTTGAATCTCGACTGCTACTTACCAATGTTCAATGCGGGTTTCGTCACCGCCGCTCCGCTGTTGACCTTGTCGACATTCATCATGAACAACTTGTTGCGAAAGCGCCAAACGGTAGCTGTGTTCTTCGATTTGGAGAAGGCTTATGATACCTGTTGGAGAGGAGGTATCCTCTGCACTATGCACAGGTGGGGTCTACGCGGTCGCCTGCCCCTTTTTATTGATTCCTTTTTAACAGATCGAAAGTTAAGTGTACGTGTGGGTTCCATATTGTCCGACGTCTTCCTCCAGGAGAACGGAGTGCCTCAGGGCTCCATCTTGAGTGTAGCCCTTTTTGCCATCGCGATCAATCCAATTATGGATTGCATTGCACCTAATGTCTCAGGCTCTCTCTTTGTCGATGACTTCGCTATCTACTGCAGTGCCCAGAGAACATGCCTCCTGCAGCGCTGCCTTCAGCGTTGTCTAGACAGCCTATACTCATGGAGTGTGGCAAATGGCTTCCGTTTCCCTGAAGAGAAGACGGTTTGTATCAACTTTTGGCGATATAAAGCGTTCCTTCTGCCGTCCTTACATCTCGGTCCCGTTGTTCTCCCTTTCGTGGAAACAACTAAGTTTCTAGGGCTCACATTGGACAGGAAACTTCGTTGGTCTCCACACGTCTCTTATTTGGCTGCCCATTGTACACGTTCCTTAATGTCCTCCGAGTGCTTAGTGATTCATCTTGGGGAGCGGATCGCACTGTCCTGCTTCACTTGTATTGGCCCATAGTCCGATCAAAGCTGGATTATGGGAGCCTCGTCTACTTGTCTGCTCGGCCATCCCTCTTACGCCGTCTCAACTCCATCCACCATCGGGGGTTACGTCTTGCGACCGGAGCCTTCTACACTAGTCCCGTCGAGAGTCTTTATGCTGAAGCTGCCGAATTACCATTGACCTACCGGCGCGACGTACTGCTTTGTCGGTATCCCTGCCAGCTGTTGTCAATGCCCGACCAGCCCTCTTATCAGTCCTCATTTGCCGATTCTCTCGACCGTCAGTATGGGTTGTATCTGACTGCCCTGCTGCCCCCTGGAGTCCGCTTCCATCACCTGCTTCGACAATTGGGTTTTGCCCTCCCTACCACCTTCAGAGAGGGTGAGAGCCCGACACCACCTTGGCTCCAGGCTCTGGTTCATATTTATCTCGACCTCAGCTCAGTCCTGAAGGAGGGTACTCCGGCTGATGTGTATTGCTCACAGTTTGTCGAACTTCGTGCACGACTTGCTGGTCACACCTTTATTTACACCGATGGCTCCAAAACTGACGATGGTGTCGGCTGTGCCTTTGTCGTTGGGGCCGCCACCTTTAAATACTGGCTCCTCGACCAATGTTCCAGCTTTACGGCCGAGGTTTTTGCTCTCCATCAGGCCGTTCAGTATGCCCGCCGCCACCACCATTCATCGTATACACTCTGCTCTGATTTCCTCAGTGCTCTTAAGAGCCTTGGAGCTCCCTATCCGGTCCATCCTTTGGTGCAACGGATCCAGCAGTCCCTCCATTCTTTCGCTGATGAGGGTCTCCTGTCAGTTTTCTGTGGGTTCCCGGACATGTAGGAGTGCCTGGGAATGAGGCTGCAATCCTCCTGCCTCGGCCAGCCTCCCATTGCGTCCCGTTATCTGACGTTCATGGGGTTGTTTGTAAGAGGCTTGTGTCGTTGCGGTGGGATGCTTGGTCATTCCTCCAAGGAAACAAGCTCCGGGCAGTAAAACTGCTCCCAACTGCTTGGACATCCTCCTCCCGACCATCTCAGCGAGAAGAGGTCCTTCTGACTAGGTTGTGGATTGGGCGTTGCCGGCTTAGCCACCGCTACCTGATCTCCGGTGACCCAGCCCCGCAGTGCCCTTGTGGTCAAGCATTAACAGTGTGCCATGTTTTATTGTCGTGTCCCCGATTTTGTCAATCTTGTGTTGTCCTGTCCCTGCCATCTACTTTACCGGATAATTTAGCTGATGACGCTCGAGCAGCTGCTCGTGTTCTGCTTTTTATAACTTTGACTGGCTTGTCCAAAGACATCTAACTTTTATACGTCTTTTATCTTTATCTTTGTCAGGACTTTCTGGTGTCCCCCCCCCCCCCTCCCCTTGAGCTTTACTAGATTCCATGTGCTCTAACAACTGTGACTGGGCGCTAATGACCTAAGTAGTTGAGCACCCTTAAACCCCACCAAAAAAAAAAAAACCGTGGATTACGTTTAGTATCTACAGCTTTTTACACCAGCCCTGTGGAAAGCCTTTATGCTGAGACTGCTGAACCTCCGCTGTCCAATTGGCGAGCAGTCCTTCTGAGTCTTTATGCTAGCCATTTGTCTTCCATGCCTGCTAATCCAGTCCATGACATTTTCTTCAACGCCTCCTTTGATGTAGGGTATGCAGGCCACCCTTCCTCCATACTACCACCGGGAGTCCGCTTCCGTCAACTGCTCCATTCTCTTTCCTTCCGCTTTCCTAAAACTTTCTTGAGAACTGGGGGTACAGCACCACCTTGGCTCCATCCCCAGACCTGCTTGCTCCGTGATCTTTGTCAGTTTCTGAAGGATGGTACCCCTTCACTTGTTTATTGTCGGGCATTTTCTGCTCAATGTGCACAAATGAAGGATGCCACATTTATTTACACTGATGGATCAAATACATCATTTTGTGTAGGGAGTGCCTATATTGTTGGCGACACCCCAAATCGATTTCGGCTTCCCGATCAGTGTTCCGTTTATACTGCGGAGCTTTACACTGTTCTCCAGGCTGTCCAATAAATCCGTCACCATCAGCGGATACAGTATGTTATGTGTACAGATTCTCTCAGCTCTCTCCTCAGTCTCCAAGCTCTCTACCCTGTCCACCCACTGGTCCACCGGATTCAGGACTGCCTCCACTTGCTCCCTTTGGGGGCGTCTCGGTGGTGTTCCTCTGGATCCCAGGACACGTTGGTATCTGTGGAAATGAGGCGGCCGATATAGCAGCCAAGGCTGCAGTCTCTCTTCTTCGGCCAGCTATTCTCACGATTCCCTTCACCGATCTATGGAGTGTTTTATGTCATCGTGTTGTTCTTTTATGGCATGCACATTGGTCAACACTTCCCCATAATTGCGGGACATGAAAGCTCTTCCCTGTGCTTAAACCTCTTCCTCCCGAATGCGTCGTCGGGAGGAGGTAATATTAACTAGACTCCGGATAGGGCACTGTGTTTTTAGCCATCGACATCTTTTAAGCGGTGATCCTCCCCCACTCTGTCCCCACTGCTCTCAGCTGTGGACAGTGAGACACCTTTTACTCAAGTGCCCCTATTTTACTCTGTTACGCGCCCGTCTACAGCTGTCGCCTGAAATATCGTCAATTTTAGCAGATAACGCGCTCAGCTGATCGCGTTCTTGAGTTTATTAGTGCCAGTGAGATGACGTCGGTCATTTGAAGCCCTTTTTGGGGACAACCAAACCCTTTCTCTAGTGGTTTTTCATGCTGTACTCCTGCTTTTAGTTTCTCCAATTTTTTGAGTTTCGCTCCCTTAGCTGCTGGTTCCATTTTCGTATTTTACGTTTACCTAAGTCACAGATTGGGCGCTAATGACCATAGCATTTTTGTGCCCTAAAACAAAACAAAAAAAAAACGCAAAACCAACTGAGGAAAATACAGGCGGCGGAAATGAGATCTTAAAGGAGTCTTAAAGATGGTGTGAGGGTGGATACAATCCGAAATTAATATATTAGGAAAGACTAAATATAAGATTAATATGTAATAAAACATTTAAAAAGATACAAAACCAGACTTTACACAGGTAATGTAGGAGTACACGCTGAGCGGCAGAAGAGTTGGAGGACAGCCCAGGAGATTGTGGAGACAACTGTAAAACCAGAGCGGGCAAGAATCCCTGACTCATAAAATGAAAATGAAGAAGAAGAAAATGAAGAAGAAGAAGAAGAAGAAGAAGAAGAAAGGAAGAAACTGCAGCAAACTACCCCTAAGAGAATAATGAGCAAAATGGATCATACAGACTCGTGGCCGGAAATCCTGTACAGTACATTACAGCACTCAACATGCTGAGACAAGACAACCGTTAGAGAACCTGTCCAATGTGGCTCCCACAGGCCTCTAAGCAAGTGTGGACATGATTCAGCTGCATCAGACACAAATTTTCAAATGACCATTTACTAGTTCTCTTAACTGTTCCACATCCTCTTCTGTTGTGTGGGCCAACCTCAGATGGCTCTCTGAGACCAAGAATCAATTTCAAATTTCTGTCCTGGTAGCAGCAGATATAGGCATAATAAACCCTATCACTATCTCTATGATCTGTAATTTTATAATGGTCTGTTATTCACTTCCCCTTCCATGATCCTTCAGACTACTCCACCAGGTCATATTTGAGGGGTGTTCTTTCCAGCAAACTATTCTGTACTTCTATTTCAGTCACTGGCATTATCCTTGCACCAGCCTTCATGGATCTAGCAGCTGTAGTCTACATTCCCACCATGTTGACTTGTGTTTTGTGGGCTCCTTAGTCCTGCACCTTGGCAGTGGCTGTAAGTGGCAGCTGGCAGCTCTAGTGAATTCAGACAGTTATGCTCAATTGAAATAGAAATATTTTGTGATTCTTCATTTGTATTATTATGCAGTTTTCGTCAATTGCACTTTAATAAAATTTCACATGTATCTACTTGTCACTACACCTGATTCGTAATCTGTCATTATATAATTTACCAACTTACTAACACTGAGAGGAGCATGTGCAGTGAGATAACATACCACTGACACATTTGAAGGTGTTTCATTTATGCTTAAATTCAGTTCATGTAAAGTTATTCAGCTTTTTAATTTTTTTTTGCAGGAACAGGAAGAGGTACACCCAGAGGAGGTACTGGCAGGTGAGATTTTTGCTTTATTCAGTAGCTTAATTACATGCTAATGTTATTGCTTTAATATTTTCTTATGTGGTATTTTTTCCATATTTTTCTTGCTAAACTATTTTAGTGAAACAGTTGTTCAAAAGTTTATACTTGAACTTGACACTGGATGTTAATTACATGGTACATAATTCATACTGAAAATTGGCAGTGCCTTTGTAACTACAAAAGATTGGTCACAAATATGCAGTTGTGTTTAAAATGTATGAGGTGGTAGATTGTGAGGGAAATGTGATGAAAGAGAAAGAAGACAAATTTCTAAGTACCAAATTGACATTTTAAAATAAGTCATTGTAAAGGTGAGCTAACATTACAAATTGGCACACTACAATAATTAGCAATGTTAAGATCACAGTCCCCTTATTCCGTAGTCGTGGCTCATATTAAAATTATCACCTTGAGATAAATATATTTATGTATAAAACAATCACTCAGCATAGTTGAGCTTCTTAAAGAGAAAAATTGCAAATCTTATTGGGGACTGGATCAAGTTAACCACATTCATGTCCAGTGATTTGAAACCGCATCATCATGTCTCGAAATGAAGAATATTGGCCCTGTAATCCTTCTTCTCTCCTGAATCAGTATTTTGCAACCTCACTGACGTGACGTGTGAAATAGCCTGGGTGCCCCAGTTATCCCTCACCTGCCAAGAGGGTTATTGACTACGCATTGACAATATGCTACTGAGTACAAAATGCCTGACTTGGTTGTAGCTTTACAAACTGTGTACTGCATACTCGATACCCATCTCCAATTCTGTCACCCCGTCCACTCCCATATCAACTTCCCTAATTTAAACGTATGGGAGTTCTCCCTTAACTCATCCTTAAGTTCCACAATCCTCCCTCCCTCATTACTCATTACCCGTGTGCTGCCTTACTCAAGCATAGCTCCGTCCATATCCCCGTATCTGCCCCTGTGCCTTCTATATTACATCCTGTGCCACCCCACCCCATCCCCTCACTGACATTCTCACTCAATGTGTCCACCACAACTCCGCACAGAGTTGTCCTGCAGGTTTAAGAAAATCTATCTGATTGAGAAAGGGACGGAGTGTGGCAAATGTTATTCAAGGCTTAGCCTTTCACTGCTTATTTCCATAGTAACTCTTTCATGACAAACAGAACATCTTAGGCTCGTGCATAAGACTGTAATGTTTTCTGCAAGTTCAAAAAACACACACTATACATAATGGAGACTTAAGTCATCATAAATAATATAATCTGCTCCACTAATCACTGCAGTCTGTCAATGTTGGGGTAACTTTCTTAATCCACAACAGTAGAAATCACGTGGTTTTGTAGCATTGCTGCCTTGTTTAGACAAAAGCATTCCATTCTATTCCTTCCCTTAAATTAGCACAAAGACACATTTTCTAGTCATCAGTAATGGTGCAGGATAGGAATGATCAGTGGTGTTCACACACTAATCGATGACAAGCAAGTGGATGATGCACATAAGGCCAACCAGTAATTTTTCTAATTTGGCTTGTGGTTCTCATATTCTTCATTGTTGAACCTTCTCCATTGCATTCAAATGCTCCACAATGAGGGAATGAGCATGAGGGACACAATTGTGGGGGTGGGGGATGTTTTAAAACCAATTTCCATCAATTGACTTAAGAGTGTGCTTTTATTTTGCACAATAATGCCATTGGCTTCATAGCCATTCTTGAATGCCTGTTGAAATGTTAATATGTATGTCATGCTGTGTTGTTCTGTTATTGAAAAAAAAACATGTTTCTAACTTTATAGACCCATTTATAGTTTTCAACTGTGCACAATATCAGCCACATCACATATCTTTCACACATACTCATATCCTGCAATAGAACACACCTTACAAGACCAAAAGTATATTTTTTCAGTAACTCACAGACTGGTCAAACAATCTTAATTTTTCAACATGATCTTCAGAATGGGTATAAAGTTGAAATCATGACTGTGTAAACAAATGAACAAGTAATATTCAAATCATGGAAATTTCTTTAAAAAGAAAGGTAAATGAGATACTGGTAGTCAGTGAGACAGTGTCTGTAAAAGAGGAGGAGAGATTTGTGAAGATAGAATCAGTGGGAGGAAAAGAGATAGGAGCCTGTGTAGACAAACAGGAAGACTTAGGGACACCATAACTCAGCTTCTTGGTATACATGAACACACAAGTGTGGGAGAGAGAAAATTTTGGTCTGAGGTCTTACACTCTAGTGTATAAGGAAAAACAACTAACTTGGATGCCCCAGAATTATTTTTGAGCTGTTAAGGAGTTGTGGAGTCAGTGAACTTATCAAAGAAAGACAAAAACAGACAGTGTAATTGAGAGAGGTGACATTGTCAGTGGGATATACTGTAAATCAGTGGGAGAAAAATGAGACAGTGGGGGAGAGCCATATACATAGACAGTGACAGTGACAGTGAGGGGGAGGTGGTGAGCATGAAGGCTTCACTAGAGGGAGAGACCGGATGAATGAATTTAGGTAATTGCGTGTTAAAACAGTGGGAATATGTTCACATTGCAAAAACGTTTGGTGAGGAAGGCAAAATGTAGACTGGGATAGCTGGTTCCTCACTCTACTGTCAGTATTTTAAAGAGGAAAATATTCATCTTTCATGTGCTCCAATAGGGGCATTTTACCAGTTGTTTGCCCTATGGTACTATGTGTTGCATGAGATACTGCTGGTGGAACTAGAGTTTGTTTTTTTGTTGTTGGTGATGTAGTAGGTTGAATCAGAGAATGTGGTAGTTTAAAAAAGCGTATTGTTGAGACACTATTGAGTGCACTACCTTAGGTTGCATGTTGCATGGAAAGTTAACCTGTATTGTGGAACATGTGGACACTGAAGTGCATAATCTTCTCATTGAGTAGAGGACAGGGATGTAATAAACATTACTTATCAATAATACAGTGTCTGCTAATGCTTCATTTTCTGTACAAAAGGTAATGTTCATCACTCTGATTTTAGATGCTTTTGCTTCATCTGTATTTCTTCCCACAGGAACAAAGCATCAGGTAAATTAGTATCTTGTGTAAAATTTTCTTATTTCATTTCAGGCATAAAAATACATAAGTGTTTTTCTATGAGAGTGTGGAAAGAGAAAAATTCAGGATGGAATGTAACAGTATTATGGGAAGGGAGGTTGCTACTCACCATATAGCAGAGATGCTGAGTTGCAGATAGGCACAACAAAAAGACTGCCATTAAGACCTTCATCAACAATAGTCTCTCTGTTGCGTCTATCTGCGACTCAGCATCTCCGCTACATGGTGAGTAGCAACATTCCTTTTCATAGTATGGAAAGACAGGCTTCCTAATAACAGAACTGACACTGAAAACTAAATTTGCTACCTCCAATAGGTATTTTTTCTTTTTTTCAAAGCACATTTTCTGAATCCATGCTACTGGTACCAACACACATTTTCAGTCAGAATTAGATTTTGCTATTATCTACAGATTTGAATAACATTTAAAAATGTATTTGCAATTTCCACTGTAATTAATTATGATAATTTCACAGAAAGAAAACAGTAGCATGCCCATGTGATGAGCCCTTGCTAAGTTCACACTCTTGTCAAACAGTGTAAGTTAATTGGATAGATAAAAACATCTAATCACCCATCACATTCTTTCGTGTGCGCGCGTGTGTGTGTGTGTGTGTGTGTGTGTGTGTGTGTGTGTGTGTGTGTGTGTTTCTGCTGCTGCTTGGCAAGTAGATTTTTTAATCTATCAAATAATTAAATTGTAAAGAAGAAATAGCTCATTTAAAATTAAACACGAAATAGAATTAGACGCAACTGAGGTGAATGACTCATAAAACTGAAAAAGTGAATTGAAACAAAGAATATTATGAAAAAGAGTCGCTACTCACTATATAGTAGAGTTGAAATGAAGGATGTCAAGTTGGGCAGCATGCTTAGCAGCAGGGTATCAACTTGTTTCTTGCCACAGTTTGTATGTGGCCATTTATGTGGACAGACAGTTTGTTTGTTGTCATGCCCACATATAATGCAGCACAATGGCTGCATCTTAGCTTATATAGCACATGACTGGTTTCACAGGTAGCGCTGCCTTCAATGGGGTAAGTGACCTTTGTGACCAGGCTGGCGTAGGTGGTGGTGGTGGTGGTGGTGGGATGTATGGGACAGGTCTTGCATCTAGGTCTATTACAGGGATATGAGTGATTAAGTATGGGTTAAAAGTTCTTCCTAAACACCCAGAATCCTAAAACCCCTCCCCTCATTCAGATTCATTGAAGACATCTTTGTGATCTGGAGCGAGAGTGAGGACACCCTATACGCATTCCTCCAGAACCTCAACAGCTTCTCCTCCTTTGCTTCACCAGGACCTTCTCAAGCCAACAAGCCACCTTCATAGGTGTTGATGTACACTTCAAAGACGGCTACATCACTGTTTGTGCCTATATCAAACTAACTAACTGCAAGTAATACCTTCATTTTGACAACTACCACCCAGTCCATACCAAGAAGTCCCTCCCATACAGCCTATCCACCCATGGTTGCCACATCTGCAGTGATGAGGGGCCCCCCTCGAAATATACCGGGGGTCTCAATGAAGTGTTCAGACAATAATTATCCTCCAAACCTTGTACAAAAACAAATCTTCTGTGTCTTATCTTTGCAGTTTCCCATGACCCCCAAAGTCACACAATCTGGCCACAGAGGATTATTCCCCTCGTAACTCAGTACCACCCAGGACTGGAACAACTGAATTACATCCTCTGCCAGGGTTCCTACAAACTGTCATTGTGCTCTGAAATCAGAAATGTCCTGCCTACTATCCTTCACACCCGTCCCACAGTGGTATTCCTCTGTCCACCAAACCTACACAATATACTCGTCCATCCCAGCACAATCCCTGCTCACAAACCCTTACTTCACGGCTCATATCACTGTAATAGAAGTAAATGCAAGACCTGTCCCATACATCTTTCCACCACCACCACTCCAGTCTGGTCACAAACATCTTATATCCCACCAAAGGCAGGGATATGTGGGAAACCAGTCATGTGATATACAAGCTGAGCTGCAACCAATTTGCTGATTTCAGCATGGGAATGACAAGAAACAAGCTGTTTTTCTGCAAGAATGACCAGTGATAAACTGTGGCCAGGAACTCTCCCTGCAGTATATCCAACGTTCCTGTAACCCTCCTTGCTTTAACCTTCATTAGTCAAATTTCTCACCCATTCAGACCCTTCCTTGTCTCCATTCCAGTGCTACATAGCCCTCATATCACCAACACAAGAAGTCTTCTGAACTCCTTTTGTAGAAATAACTTCCAGGATTTTGCTTTTTTGTGGGTGGCAAAGTCAGTGAAGATATTACTTATCTTTATGACATTATTTGCTAGGTATATACTATTAGACATATATTTTCACTGATAACTTATTCTTGAAGAGAAGTGATGTCTGTGTCTTGTAACTAGTGTGTTCAGAAAAATTAGTGTTTTGATCACTCCTTTTATATTCAAAGCTACGTTTTTACATTTATAATAGCTACCACAGCTAAGGCTAAGTATCTATGGCTGGATGACATGACTGGCATTGCAGTAATAGAGCTTACAAAACAACTTTGCTAATTAATGCAAGTATTTATTAAACCTGACTCTGTCAAAATCCTGACTGTAGTTGGAGATTAGCCATCACAAATGTACAGATACCGTTTTTCGATGTACTATTTTTCTTCCTCCTCATGAGATGGTGTACTGGAGACAATTGCATTGTTTTCCTTATTTTGTCTTCGCTGTCTTAGTAGTTTCTTGGCATAATTTAAGTGTTTACAATTATTTATGGAGCTGTGTTTTGAATACTGGGAGAGAGGGGGATTTATGAAGAATAGTCAGCAAGAATAAGGTTTCTATGCTTTACTTTATGACATATGAGAGCTGATTACCTCTGAAATTAAGAGGCTAGGAGAAAATAGTGTAGTAGAAACAACTGAAACACATAGGAGAAATGTGCACACACATTTGGAGAGAATTTCTAATAAGTATCTGAAGATAATGTACGTACAGTATCACTGTCCCTTTGCTCTTAATATATTTCCCATTAAGACTTTCACTACAGTCTTTTCCCAGACCAATGTGTTTGTCTTCCTGCCTCACCTCTCTACAGGGAGTCCAGTAGGGAACTGCATTGCCCCATCTGCCACCCACTCTCATGGTCATTCATCCCACCTATTGTGGATGATCCATGCACAAGGTGAGAAATGTGCTCAGGTTGTCATGAACATCAGAACGTCATTGCAACACAGAAGGCACATTATAATGTTGGGCATGTTAAATGGCTTCCTAGTGCAAAAAAAATCACAATAGTCCTGTTATGCTGTAAGGTTGTCACTAATATGAGCTAAGCTGAGCACTGCAAGCTGCACTGATGATGTCCTAGATTCCAATGTTGCTGTGCTCAGAGGAATAGTTGTGAATGTTAAAGCAAGGCAAGGTAAAGGATGCCCTGATCCAATGAAAGATGTTTGATAATACGAGAACATTTCTTGAAACTCTAGTTCAGCACTCTGTTTGTAACAACTGATAGGCACTGTTGTAGGTATCTAAAGAGTAGGTTGCACTAATGATGCCAATATTGTGGGCTGCATTCTTACTAATATAGACATGGCACTCAGAATTAGATAGACGATGTCAAGTCTGGGACTTGGGTTGGCTGGTGAGCCATTGTGCAGTGGTCTATGAAGGCTGTGAAGAGCACAGGAATACTGGAAAATTGTCCAGTGTCATGTGGTCCCTATACAGAAACTATACAATGGCTGTCACGGGCAAGATGATCTGCTCTGAGTTTGTTTCAGGTTTATTAACATGCCAGCAACAGGCAGCGCTCTGTTGAATGTCTCAAGACAGCATTGTGAAGTACCAGTCAAATGGTACACTTCCACCTCATTCCTATGATGTCTTCTACTCCATCCTGTTCCCATACTCATAAAATTTCTTCCTGCCTCACCTTTACGAAGAATGAACCTGAGAAACAACCCACATCATCTGCTACACAGTCTCCTGGCTATGTGTATCCATCTGTAAGTAAAGAAAGGAGGATTATATTGTATGTTGAGAATAAAAGTTTATTTGCCCCTGGCAGTATTCAGATAGCCAGCTTGCAACTGGAATAAAGTTCCGGCTTTGTGGAACTTGGTTAGTAATTTTCACTGTCGTACATAATTGACTAGATTAGATGCTCAGTTATTCACTGATCACTAGGCACTCTAAAAGATACAAATAATTGATCTGTTCTTTGTAATGTCATGTTGAAACAGTCTTCATTTATTAACTGTTTGTTTGACTTTTGCAGATTAAGTATTTTTTATATTAACACACAATTTCCTTTTTTGTCAATCAGGCCCTGTTGCCGACGAAGCCCCACGTCCTGTAGCTCAGGTGAGTGAAAGTAGAGGAAGCACAACTGAGACTGTCAGAGAGAGGGTGAGTTTCACCAGCAGCAAAGAAGTTTAGCTTTTTGGCATGTAATGAACCCCCCCCCCCCCCCTCTCCCCTCTGTTTCCTGGCCTCATTCCAGGGTGCTCACAGTTTTCATTAGCCCATGGGTTTTAGCCCTTCTGTGGGCTGCCCTGCACACCCCATTTTAATTAATCAACTCCTTTCTACATATCCTATATATCTTCACTTCATACTTATTATTTTTTTCACTCCAATCTTTCCTGACACCACAACCTTCGCAACTCCATTTGCACTGGTAACTCAGGTCTATTATTACAATGTAATGGGTGCAACAGATCTAGGGCATGGCACTTCACTGAGCAAGAATGAGATAGCATGGAATGAACCACTCAAATCAGCAGGTACATTGAAGCCTGATGAAGGAACTATCATTGTCACACTCTGCAGAAATTGTTCATGTATTTGCAGCAGATTTCATGCAAGAGAAAAAATTCTGAAAGTGAATAAAAGTTTAAACCCACTATTTGACCTGGAATATGACTTTCTGGCAGTAACCATCATTCATTGGTACTATAGACATTGAGAAATATGTAACATTAACCAAGAGATCGGTTACACCACAGTTGATATTCAGTAAACATGATAATTACCACCTACAGTTGTCTAAAATATTTAGTTATTGCAGTTACATGCCAATTACCTTTTTAAACTGATAATGGATTCACTCTTCTTGCTATTATCATAGCCAGATGAACTTGAAAAAAATCTTATTAGAATACTATCTGAACCATTAAATAGATTTTTCGTGCACTTCATAGAGAGGTCTTCTTTTGTTTGGGTATCATATGTTTAACTTGTGTCGCTTAGTAATTCAATAAACCTAACATCATATTTGATAGCTCATATATCACAGGTTGTGCTTGGAGAAGTAAAAGACATTTAATAAACATACATTTGTCAAAAATTCAGAGCAGGCTGAGAGCTAGAGCAGAGAGCTATCACAGTCAACTAGGAATGAGCAGCCAAATTCCCCAAGTGGAGTTAGCTAATGACTATGCACCAAGGTAAATGTCGACAGTTTACACTGGTAACTAACAGGTTTTAAACTTAATGTATTTAGAATTGGTAATAAGGATGCAACATTTAAGCGAGTAGTTAGTTATAATGAGCAGGAACCTCAGACTCTATAAATGTACCTTATCCTCCTGAGCTCAATAAATTCACCGAATTGAACAGACTACTGGTTCCTGCCCAAATTGCGGCACTCTGACATCGAGCATGTCAGATGAGCAACTTCGCTTCACTCGAGTGACTGGTAGGGGCAGCAGATTGCCAGTCAACTCAGACGCCGTGCGACAACAGAGGTGCCACCATAGCAAAAGGCAAACATGCCTCTGCTCTGGACACAGGGAACAAGAACACATCATTTCCTGCCAAAGCTACCCTGCCAACACACACCAATGGGAACAGAATTCTGCACAAATAAAGCTTCACACAAGAAGGGGCAGGAAGTAGAAAATGTGAACAAAACGCACAAGTGACTAGCAATGTAATTGACATTGTTTAAAATTTCTGTTATTCAGAATTGAAAATATCAGCACCTGCTGATAAGATAACTCAAGTGTACACATGTACCAAGATCACTTTGCCTCTGACATAGATCACATTACAATTGATTCCCTTCATGAGACTTACAACAGGGAATACTCTTACACTTGCATGACATATTACCTGGAACACAAATTGTAATTAATAACACTGACTGATGATCATGCACTCAGTCACTCATAGGTGCATTAATGTAACAGATGCAATTTTAGATAACACAAATATAAAAGAACAACACTTTACTCCACTCAGTTGTGAAGGAGCCATACATTGCAGGATTCCAGCCAGGGTATTATTGCATCCTACACACTCAGGTGATCATTGAGGAGCCATAAAATTTAAGCTTGTAGAGTAAGCCAGTTACTTGCCAATCTGGTTGCTTGCAATGTCCGTATGTCTTCATGCAGCTCACCGCTATCTGGCCTTATGACTGATTCAACCTTAAGCAGCATCTTGGGACCTGCACCGGACAGTGGGAGTCTGCCAAAAGCAACAACTTGCCAGCCACATGTCCACACGCCAATCGTTCTTCAGGACCCACCAAACCAACACACATGTGCAAGTGTTGCTACGACTCAGACATGATTTAATCCTTCTGTCTTCCACAGTTTGTTCAAGAAAGTCGGTGTCAGTTTTCACAAAGCGTAATATGAATGGCCACCTTGAAAACATTTTGTGCTCTACCATTTGATACTCCTTCACATACATAATCCAACACAGTTCTGTCTCTTAAAGCACTGGATGATCAGTTCTTATGGAGATAGTCCTCGCCTTCTGAATGTACAGAGAAACTTTTGCTCTCAGCAACTTGTCGATCTTGCCAGGTGACCGAAATTCTAGATCGATAAGTTTTATATGTGTCAAATCCAACACACTGTTTAATTTTGCTGAAGGTAACTGACATCTTGTCTTGATCCCAGACAGAAGGTGAAATGAAGAGGTTTATACAGAAGTCAACTTAAACAGAGACGTGCTGCTTTGTTTCTGATATGATTCCACCTGTTCCTTGAATGTATACTCTACTGTGCCATCCGTGAAGTCAGAGGCACTACTATCTATCAACCATGTTGTCACTGTTGTAAGCAGCACTTGTTTGTCTCGGATGATTATAAGTGAGCAGTAATGCAATGTACTTGATGGATGTATACCATTTTTTGTGTTTCATGTCACTAGGACAATCCTTCCTTGTTCCATCTTGTGTGTTTTATTTCTGTGTGTAGCTATGTGTGGTGCCCTTTTTGACAAGCATGACGGCATACATAAGTGCAACTAGAAGCCCTACAATCACCCTTTGAACAATTGTTGAACAATTTGTTCGGCATCACTATAGGTTTGTGTTCACTACACGTGGCTTGCCTGAATTTGCTGCACTTCTGCAAAGCTTGAGTCAAGTGACGCATGACATACGCAACACTAGCAGCGACTAGATTCATCTCAAACACCCTAAGTGCTTGACATTGCAGGTGGTCCGCTGTTTGTTCCCATATGTGCTGTGTCATGGTAGTACTGTAGCCTTGATAATTTCAGATTTGCATTTATTTTTGAGAAAAGCACATCTCCATTCTAATGTCAGAAAGCTATTGAAACTCAGGCGGGTTTTAAATTTTGTTGTTACAGACTGGTCAACTTTTTTCTATAAAGAGCAGTGATGTAATTACATCTTGAAAGGATACATTTAGTTGTAATGCCATCAGCACATGAATATTGCTTGAAGTAGTGCATTAAGTTCACTTGCACCTTCCCCAGTTGCTGACAGAAATGGTAACAGCTTCTTCAGATGTGCTGATGCAATCAGTCTAGGGTTATTGTATGTGTTGCAAACTGTATCAAATGGTTATTTAGCAGTGTCCTGTAATTCATAATTATTTACCACAAGACTCAAAAATGTCACTAAAATGCCTGCACTACTTTACATTATCATTCCCTCTAGGCAGACAATAGCCACCCCCCCCACCCCCTTCCCAAGGGGGTTACAGTTCCTTCGTGTTAGTTCATGCGTGGTGCACATGTGGCTCTGAGCTAATGCAGCCTATTCTTCCTAACTGTCCGCATTTGTCACCCTGCCCTCCCGAGCTAATGTGGCCCTCCTTCCTTTCCGGGCTGCATACCTTCCCTTCCCTTTCCGCATCCCTTCCCGTCCCCCATCTTCGCCCCCCCCCCTCACCACTCTTTCCTTCCCTTTCTCCCCCTCTGGGAGTATGGTATGTGCCTACGTCCGGAGACGGACGCTCGAAACTGTTCCAAATTCCTTGCTTTTACACTTGCAAGTCCTCGTCCTTCCTCTGTCCTTCTCCTTTCCTTCCCTCTTCTCCTTGCCCTTTTCTCCGCTGCGGCGTTTGAGACCCCCTTTTCTTTCCTTTCCCTTTCTCTTTTTTCCTCCCTGTGCGTGTCTGAAGGCCGACCCACGCACTTCCATGCGTAGCCGGTGACGGGGTAACGCGTAATTCCCCGCCCCGGGTAGACAGGTAGGACACGTACGTCCCAACTACAGCACCACCTGGCGGAAATCGCCCTCGGCCATCTTCTGTGTCGCCAAGGCGCACTGCTGGTGGCCGGTCAACTGGCCGATCGTTGGTGGCAGGAGCTGCTCCTGACCAACCTATGGATCAGGATCTTCTGCCTTCGACTGAATGCCATTCCATGCTGTTGGTCGCAAGCTCTGAGCAGTCGTTGAGTTGACAGAACCCTTGGTCACGTTTCTCCATTTTCTGTTCACCCTATGTCCATTATCCACTGGAATATCCGCGGCATTCGCGCCAATCGGGATGAATTGTCGATCCTCTTACGATCCTACTCGCCGGTCATCTTCTGTCTTCAGGAAACAAAGCTGCGTCCCCATGACCGCTTTGTTCTCCCTCATTTTCAGTCCGTCCGATATGACCTCCCCTCTGTTGAAGGCACTCCAGCCCATGGAGGACTCGTGATTCTGCTCCATGATACTCTCCATTATCATCCAATCCCCTTAAACAGTTCCTTCCAAGCTGTCGCCGTCCGCCTTTCCCTTTCTGGATACACGTTCTCTCTATGTACGGTATACATTCCATCGTCTACACCACTGGCACGAGCTGATCTCCTTCATCTTCTTGATCAGCTTCCACCCCCCTATTTGCTGGTTGGGGACTTCAATGCCCACCACCCGCTTTGGGGATCTCCACATCCTTGTCCACGTGGCTCACTATTGCTAGACGTCTTCCACCAAGCGGATCTAGTCTGCCTCAACACTGGGGTCCCCACATTTTTGTCTGCCTCCACGGCAAATTTATCTCATTTGGACCTTGCGGTCGGTACTGTTCCGCTAGCTCGGCGCTTCGAATGGTTCGCCCTAGATGATACACACTCGAGTGACCACTTTCCATGTGTTCTTCGACTGCAGCCTCAACTGCCATATATGCGCTCGCGACGCTGGAAGTTTGCCCAAGCCGATTGGACACTTTTTTCGTCTCTAGCGACATTCGATGACCGTCGCTTTCCCAGCGTCGACGATGAGGTCACACATTTTACCGACGTTATTCTCACAGCTGCGGAACGTTCAATACCACGCACCTCCGAATTGCCCCGGCGCCCCCCAGTTCCTTGGTGGAACGAGGCATGCCGTGACGCAATACGTGAGCGGCGACGTGCTCTTCGCATTTTCCGTCACCATCCAACTTTGGCCAACTGTATCCGATATAAGCAGCTCCGTGCGCGATGCCGTCGCGTCATCCGCGATAGCAAGAAGGCAAGCTGGCAATTCTTTATTAGCTCATTTAACACCTTCACTCCCTCCTCGGAAGTTTGGAGTCGGCTTCGACGGTTCTCAGGCGCGTCTAGTTTCTCCCCGGTCTCTGGGCTCACTGTCGCGCATGATACCTTAGTGGACCCCGTCGCAATTTCTAACTCATTGGGTCAGCACTTTGCTGAGATTTCGAGCTCTTCAAATTACCCGCCAGCGTTTCTCTCGAAGAAACGTGCAGCGGAAGTGCAACCTTTCGCTTTCTCCTCTCAAAATCGCGAAAGCTACATAACTGTTTTCTCCATGCAGGAACTCCAACATGGGCTCTCTTCTTCTCGCTCCTCTGCCCCAGGACCGGATGGTATCCATGTCCAAATGTTGCTGCATTTATCAACCCATAGCCTGCGTTACCTCCTTCGCCTTTATAATCGAATTTGGACCGACAGTACCTTTCCCAGGCGATGGCGGGAAGCTATTGTCGTTCCCGTTCCGAAACCTGGAAAGGACAAACATCTCCCCTCTAGCTATCGCCCCATTTCTCTCACGAGTAGTGTCTGTAAGGTTTTGGAGCGCATGGTGAATTACCGTTTAGCTTGGTGGCTGGAATCCCGCAGTCTTTTAACACCAGCCCAATGCGGATTCCGAAAGCATCGTTCTGCCGTTGACCATCTTGTTGCTCTCTCCACTTATATCATGAACAATTTCCTCCGGAAACGCCAAACGGTAGCAATATTTTTTGATCTGGAGAGAGCATACGATACCTGTTGGAGGACAGGCATCCTCCGCACACTGTTCTCTTGGGGCTTTCGATGCCGTCTGCCCCTTTTTCTTCGCGAATTAATGGCAGAGCGCACATTTAGGGTGCGGGTGAACACTACTCTCTCCCGTACTTTCTCCCAACAAAACGGGGTACCCCAGGGCTCCGTGCTGAGTGTTGTACTGTTTGCCATCGCCATTAATCCAATTATGGATTGTCTCCTTCCTGATGTCTCGGGCTCCCTCTTTGTGGACGATTTTGCGATCTACTACAGCTCTCAACGGACCAGCCTTCTTGAAAGACGTCTTCAAGGATGTCTCGATCGCCTCCACTCGTGGAGCATCGAAACAGGCTTCCGTTTCTCACCCAGTAAGACCGTTTGTGTTAATTTTTGGCGACGTCAGGAGTTTCTTCCGCCCTCCTTACATCTAGGTCCTGTCAACCTTCCGTTTTCCGACGTCGCTAAATTCTTGGGTCTTATGTTTGACAGAAAACTGTGCTGGTCCGCCCACGTTTCCTATCTTTTGGCTCGCTGTCTGCGTTCCCTTAACACCCTCCGTGTCCTGAATGGTACCTCCTGGGGAGCGGACCGAGTGGTCCTTCTCCGCCTCTATCGCGCCTTAGTGCGCTCGAAATTGGATTATGGAAGCATAGTCTACTCCTCTGCTCGGCCGTCTATTCTTCGGCGTCTCGACTCTATCCACCACCGTGGATTACGTTTAGTGTCTGGAGCTTTTTACACCAGCCCTGTGGAAAGCCTTTATGCTGAGACTGCTGAACCTCCGCTATCCAATCGGCGGGCAGTCCTTCTGAGTCGTTATGCTAGCCATCTGTCTTCCATGCCTGCTAATCCAGCCCATGACCTTTTTTTCGACGCCTCCTTTGATGTCTGGTATGCAGGCCGCTCCTCCTCCCTACTACCCCCGGGAGTCCGCTTCCGTCAAATGCTCCATTCTCTTTCCTTCCGCTTTCCTAAAACCTTCTTGACAACTTGGGGTACAGCACCGCCTTGGCTCTGTCCCCGCATCGACTTGCTCAGAGACCTATGTCAATTTCCCAAGGATGGTACCCCTACACTTGTTTACCGTCGGGCATTTGCTGCTCTATGTGCACAAATGACGGAAGCCACATTTATTTACACCGATGGCTCGAAAACATCGTTAGGTGTAGGGAGTGCCTATATTGTTGGCGACACCCCAAATCACTTTCGGCTTCTCGACCAGTGTTCGGTTTATACTGCGGAGCTTTACGCTATTCTCCAGGCTGTCCACTACATCCGCCGCCATCAGCGGATACAGTACGTAATCTGCTCAGATTCTCTCAGCTCTCTCCTAAGTCTCCAAGCTCTTTACCCTGTGCACCCTCTGGTCCACCGGATTCAGGACTGTCTGCGCTTGCTCCACCTGGGGGGCGTCTCAGTGGCGTTCCTCTGGCTCCCGGGACACGCTGGTATCTGTGGAAATGAGGCGGCCGATATAGCGGCCAAGGCTGCAGTCTCTCTTCCTCGGCCAGCTATTCAGTCTCTTCCGTTTACCGATCTACGGAGCAGTTTATGTCGCCAAGTTGCTCATTTATGGCATGCGCATTGGTCAACACTTCCCCATAATAAATTGCGGGAAGAGAAAGCCCTTCCTTGCGCATGGACCTCTTCCTCCCGAACGCGTCGTCGGGAGGAGGTAATTTTAGCTAGACTCCGGATAGGGCACTGTCTTTTTAGTCATCGACATCTTTTAAGCGGAGATCATCCCCCACTCTGTCCCCACTGCTCTCAGCCGTGGACGGTCAGACACCTTTTAATTGAATGCCCCTATTTTAATCCGTTACGCTCCCGTCTACAGCTATCGCCTGATCTATCGTCGATTTTAGCAGATGACACGCGCTCAGCTGACCGCGTTTTACAGTTTATGAGTGACAGTGAAATGACGTCAGTCATTTGAAGCTTTTTTTTGGGGGGACAACCAACCCCTTTCTATAGTGGATTTTTAAGCATTCCTTCTGCCTTTAGTTTCTCAAAATTTATGACTTTGTTCCTGTTGCTGCTGGTTTTAAATTTCGTTTTTCTCCTGTTTTCTACGTCACGGGCTGGGCGCTAATGACCATAGAAGTTTTGCGCCCAAAAACCACAAAAAAAAAAAAAAAAAAAAAAAACCTGCCCTCCCTCCCTATCCTTGCTCACTCCCAGTTACCCTCTCCTACCCCTTTCTTGGTGCTCTGATTCATCTTGACATGGCCAACTACCTGGTTCCCTTTATTGTTTACAATTCATTGCCACAATGCCATTGTTTTTGTGGAAAATATTGAGGAAAACTTTCTTGATCAGAGCATCTTCTGCCACCCAATCGGCAGCTCTTTGCACCTGTGATCATATTGGCAATGTCCCAGTTTGTTTTATCCCTCACTAATCTCTGAATATGGTGTAGAGAGTGATTTTTCATTGGGATCTCACCCTGCAAAAGGATTAGGAACTCTGGGCTAATCTGGAGAGGTGTGAATTTGGTTTGGCATGTGGAGAAGGGCCACAAAGACAACCGCATCCATACTGGTGCCTTCATTCTAGCTTTTTTGGGGGATACCCTCCCAGAGAAAGTCAAGGTTATGTGCCGAAGTTGTGATGTGAAGCCATACACCCCACCACCTATGCGGTGCTTCTGGTGGCTGCAATTTGGGCATATGTTTTCCTGGTGAATGGTAGACCCTCTGTACACTCACTGTGGACAACCATTCCATGAGGGAAGCCCCTGTGTTCTGACACCTGTGTGTGACAAATGTACTGAAAGCCACTCCCCTCACTCGCCAAATTTGCCCGGCGTATAAGAGAGGAAGGAGATCCAAGAATACAAGTCATCGAATCGCCTGTCTTATACTGAGGGTTACCAAAAGTATGAGATACTCCATCCAGTGTCACTATCTTCAACTTATCTCTCTTTTACTTCATTTCCTCCTCCTACCTCTCCCTTGCCCAGCCCCATCCACCTATCCCCTCTCCCTCCCCCTACCCATGCAGTTGCCACAACCTCCTGTCTGGGTCTGCTCCCTCTCTCCAGCTGAAGAAGTGCGCCCCTTCTCTGGCACCTGCCAGTGATTGGGCTCCCTTACAAGGCCCCTTTGCCCAGCTCAGTTCAGGCTGGAAGACTCCTACCATCACTCACAGTGCGTTTGTTCATCCAAAGGTCACCCGCTCTCTTTCAGTCACCTGTACTCCCTCTGTGCTCTACCCTCCTCCAGCTCTGAAATAGGAATAGGAGGAGGAGAAAACGGACAGGAAGAAACATAAATCCTAAGACAAGGTGCCCCCCCCCCAACCACTGTCCCCAGTAATGCCACCTCCTGCCTTGCAACCTGTGCCTGAGATCTTATCTTATTTACGGATGTCACCTCACCCTTGTAGGTGAAGGCCACTGACCAAGTGACATGGTATCCTAATTTTTTTTTTTTTTTTTTTTTTTGTGTCATCTGGATTCTGGCCACACAGTCATCCACTGAAATTGCCAAAGTTACTATCCTCACCTACCAGAAATGCAGCCTTCTGTCGGAACTGTACTGGCCACAGGGAAGCTTCTGGTGGGATCTGCACTTTGGTTCACTCCAATGTCGTAGTCACCGGATCCCACTAAGTACCTACCTGGAAGCTATAGTGTTTAGAGTGCATATGTCTCTGGCAATCACCATTTGCAGTGTCGACCTCCCTCCAGGTACAATAATTCCTTACTTTGCACTGTGTACCTTAATCCAGCAATTCACACCCCGTTTCTCATCCTTGGGACTTCAATAGCCACCACCCAGTGTGGGAGAGTGACACTTCAATGGGTAGGGGTCTCCTAATTGACCAGCTTATTACGGACCTGAATTTGTGTCTCCTCAATGAGGGATCCCCTACCTAATTCAATGCTCTTAATGGCACCTTTACCACTATCAATCTCACGATCACCTCTCCTGCTCTCATTGCTTCCCTACATTTGTCAGCCCATGATGATGTTTGTGACAGTGACCACTTTCCAGTGGTTCTATTGTTCCCCTGCTGTCACCAGGCAGACAGGCCCCGAAGTTACGAATTCCGCAGGGCCAATTGCCCTTTGTATACATCTGCTGTGCACCTCTACACCTCCCTGTCGAATTGCATTGATGCGGTCTGCAAGGCATCTCTGCCACTGTTCTTCACACTGCTGCCGCCCCCCCCCCCCCCCCCCATCAACATGTCCCCTCATCGTTGATGGGTACTTTGGTGGGCCAAGGATGTCACAGTCACTGTCTATAACTGCTGACGTGCACTGCAGCATTTTAAGCAACACATTTCAAAGACGAACCTCTTCGCTTTTAAGTGTGTTCATGCGAAGGCTCATTACCTTATTAAGTAGTGTAAAAAGGAATGCTGGGAGAAATATGTGCCCCCCCGGGGACATACGCCTCTTCATTGCAGGTTCAGTCCAAGCTCCGTACTGTTCTTGGCTGCCAGCGACAGTCAGTATTCCATTGCCTTAACCTTAACGGTGATTTGTGCACTGATCCATCGGTCCTCGCAGAACACCTTGCTACACGACACTTTGGGACGGTATTGGCATCATCGTCCTGTCCTCCTACATTTCTCCAGCAGAAATGCAGTGTTCACTATGCCCCCCCCCCCCCCCCAAACCAATCTGTTCATAACACACAACACTAAGTGAGTGCTATAGTCAAGCAGGCTCTTACCTCTTCATGGGACATGGCAGCTGGCCCATATTCTGTCCGCAACCAGATGGTCTATTATCTTCAACTGCATTAGGTTCACAGCTGCTTTTCTGTCACAATGATGAAACAGTATAGTTCTCCCTGTCCTTAAGGCCAGAAAGAACCCAATGGCCTCGACAGCTACCACCCAATTAACCAGACAAATGTACTACGTAAACTTCTCGAGAGGATAGTTAGCTACACATTATGTTGTGTACTAGAATCTCCGGGCCTTTTGTCCCTATATCTCTGTGGCTTCCAAGTGAAATGATCTCCAACTGATCATTTACTTGGGTTGGAAAAAGTTACGCAACAGGCTTTTACTCACAACCAGTGCCTAGTTGTGGTCTTCTTTTTACCTACATGTGGCACACAACATGGCTTGGTGCCATCACATTTTAGTTACCAACCATGACTGAGGCTTCCATGTGCCCCTTCAGATTTTTATCCATGAGTTTTCCTCTGAGTGGCTCTTCCGGTTCCAAGTTGGAACTTCCCTCAGCACCCCTGGAATTCTGCAGAATGGTATCCCACATGGTTCTGTGGTAAGTGTCACACTCTTCCTCCTAGCAGTCCACGGGCTTGTGACCCCTATTAGGCCTCTGGTTACTCTGGCATTGTACGTCGATGATTTTTGCATATGATGCAGCTCCCAGTAAGTAGCATCTGGTGAGTGTCTGCTCTAAGATGCCATCCCATGGGCCTCTGCGTGGGCCACCTCCTATTGGTTCCAGGATTCTCCCAAAAAAATGTGGGTAATGCATTTTTATCGCTGATTCACAGTACACCCCAACTCAGAATTTTATTTAGGTGAACAGCTTCTCGATGTTGTAGCACAGTCCTGTTTCTTGGGCCTTACTTTTGATAACCAGCTGACATGGCTGCCCTTCATTTGCCACCTAAATACTGTATGTATATGGAAGCTTAATGCTCTCCACCTCCTGGCCCTTGCATCTTGGGGTGCAGACTGTGTCACTTTTCTCCATCTTTACTGTGGCCTGGTCTTCTCCAGACTGTTGTGGTGGTCAGGTTTATGGCTCAGCAGCTCCTTCCACTTTGAAACTGCTTGACCCTCTTCACCATTGTGGGGTTCATCTGGCTATTGCTGGCTTTCTCAGTAGTCCCATCGATAGTCTCCTCACAGAAGTGGGGATTCCCCCTCTACACACATGACTGAGCAAACTACTACTTTCTTAATCAGTCATCATTCGCCAATTCCCTGACCATCCGATGTATCCTGTACTCTTCGCCATTGAGGACTGTCTCCCTCCTGACACCCGTTCTTGTGTGGGATTGCCGGTTGGCATGCGTATCACTTCCTTATGTCGGGATCCCCGTCTCCACTCGCTGTAATGTACTTCACATCTTTCCTCCCATACCCCTCCCACCCATGGATGGTAACTAGACCATGAATTATGACTGATCTATTCCAGGGTCCTAAGATTCGTGTCAACTCTTTAATTCTCCGCCGTCTTGTATGTGCCATCCTTGGAGTGTTCTAGGGTGCCACAATTTTTCACACTGATAGTTCTAAGACAGTAGATAAGGTGGGATACACTTTCATGTCTCCTACTGCCTTAGAACACCATTTTTTGTCAGGATCAATTAGTGTTTTCACAGCAGAGTTTCTGGAAATTCACAGAGCCCTCCTTTTTTTATCTCAGGCCTCCCTCCACAGTGTTTTAATCTGTTGAGATCCAACGAGCAGCCTGCTGGCCATCGACCTCATCCTTCGGTCTCTGCTATACGTGCCCTTCTCTTGGCCCACGAGTGTGCCACCTGTTCAGATGTCTTTCTCTGGGTTCCAAGTCATTTGAGCAACCCAGGGAATGGACTGGCTGACCGTTTGGCTAGAGAAGCAGATACTTACTGCCATTTCCTTCCATTATTCCAACTGTAGATATGCAGATCTATGCAAAATCTCACTTTACCCAAAATCTGAATGACATCTGGTGTGCTACTGCACATAGTAATAACTCCCCACAATCAAGTAGTCTTCCCCCTGTGGGTGTGCGGTAAGAATAGGCCCGAGGTATTCCTGCCTGTCGTAAGAGGCAACTAAAAGGAGTTTCAACCATTTCGGCCTTCCATGTGATGGTCCCCCTTGGGGTTTGACCTCCATTTTCCAAATTCTACAGAAGTACGAGCCTTTTGGGGAAGGACACCTTACGTGGTGTATCACTGGTCCTCAGTGCACTAAGACCTTGGCACTCAGCATTGTAACTGCATTGTAACCACACCCACTATTCCTCAAATTTTGCCTAAACACCTGATGGGTTGCACAAGTTATGCCCATAGTGCGTCCCCATTTGCACCTACGATGATGATGGACTTTCCATGGCACCCGAAATCCAGCACGATAGCCAGCCCATTGTGGTGGGGTCGTCATGTACCCTCTAGGTTGTAGCCCCCTGACAACACAGGGATCGTACTGCCGATACCTGAACTGCACCCTCCCCACGTCGGCCAAGGAGTAGATGCCCGTCTCCTTGGGGCATCAGGACTCCCAGCAATGGTCATCCTGCCAGGTGGCCCTTGTTGAGGCTCGGTGGCGCCCGTGGGGAGAGCCCCTGGTTGGAGTGGGTGGTATTGGGGCGGATGTTTTGTAGATGAAATGTCAAAATGTATCACGTCGATCTGCGGCCGAGTCTTTTGAAAAGAAAGGTACTGTCTCTGGTTCTGGTACTCCTGCCCTTTCCCCCTTGGCCACTCCCTGGGAGGAAGGACAGGCTCGCCGGCTTGGGGCGATATACTTCCCCCGCTATTTAGTCTGTTCTCGGACCGATGGGGGGGACGTTCGCCACCTCCAAGCCCGTATTCTTTGTCCAGCACATCTAGGACATCTTTGGGGAAATCAAGGCTCTCAGTAAAATGCGTTCGGGGTCCGTTTATATAAAGACCACCTCCGCCACACAGTCGGCGGCACTCCAGCATGTGACTGACTAGGGGACATCCCAGTATCCATTGTCCCGCATCTGGCACTGAATAGGATGCAGGGGGTTATTTTTCATGAGGACCTCCTGCTGCAATCTGATGAGGAGCTCAGGGCCAACCTGGAGTGCTGAGGCGTGCATTTCGTGCGGCGAGTCCAGCGCAGCCCCAAAGACTGTTGCATCGACACCGGGGCCTTTATCCTCGCATTCGAGGGGGACATTCTCCCGGAGAAGGTAAAGGTGATGTGCTACCGGTGCGACGTGGCACCTTACGTCCCACCTCCTATGCGCTGCTTTCGATGTTTGCGCTTTGGGCACATGTCGTCACGGTGTGAGGCTGAGCCCCTTTGTGGCGATTGTGGACGTCCTCTTCGTGAGGAACATACATGCACTCCACCACCTCGGTGCATCAATTGTCCTGGCATCCACTCACCTAGATCTATAGACTGCCCCGCGTATCAGATGGAGAAGAAGATTCAAGAATTAAAAGCTTTGGATCATCTCTCTTTTTCTGAGGCCAGGAAGAAGTATGACCACCTCCATCCCGTGACGTTGGCAATATAGTTGGCCTCAGTCGTGTTGCCTCCTTGCACAGTATCCTCACCCCTATCCTGTCCCCCCTCCACCTCCTCACCCCATCTGGGGTTTATGCCTCCGCCTCCCAAATCCCTCCCTTCCAAATCCTCCTCCCTCGTGGCCCCTGCCCCCTCTGCCCCAGGGGCCACCATTCCTCCTCCTCCTCCCCCTCCACCACCTGAGAAGCGATCCTCTTCTCAGGCGTCCATCGGGCAAATGTTCCAGACCCCGGCTTCCAAGGTCCGGCATTCCAAAATGGAGCCCGCGCGTGAGGACCTTCTTCGGGTCCAGCATACCATCCCCGTGCCTCATCAGACTTCCAAGAAGGCCTCCAAGAAGAAGTCTTTATCCCCCTCTCCACCCCGGCGCGTTTCGTCTGACGCTCCAACCATGAGTCGCTGCTCCCGGCCGTCCTCAGTTTGGCCGGGACGCTCTGCTGCCAGGCGCTCAGCTGGCCTCTCGTCGGCGAATGATACTGCCCCTCCTACGCAACCCAGGACAGCGGCCGCAGCTGGCGATGACTCGATGGAACAGGATCCGCCTCCCGCCGGTTGTAGCGTTGTTCCCTCATAACCTGGCCCTCTGTGGCCGTCGAGGTGACCAGCTCTTCCCCCGTTTCATTCCCCCTTTTTTCTGACTAGCGATGGCTTTGTTACATTGGAACATAAGAGGTATTCGATCTAATCGGGAGGAATTACAACTGCTCCTCTGCCTGCACTGTCCGCTCGTCCTTGGTCTCCTGGAAACCAAGTTTCGCCCAACTGACCGTATTGCTTTTACCCACTATACCTCGGAGTGGTATGACCTCACCCCTGTGGACGGTATTCCAGCTCATGGTGGGGTCATGTTGCTTGTTCGGGACGATGTCTATTACCATCCCATCCCATTGACCACCCCACTCCAAGCAATAGCTGTCCGTATTACTCTTTCTGCCTTTACTTTTTCTGTTTGTACCGTCTACACTTCATCGTCATCCGCAGTTAGTCGGGCTGACATGATGCACCTGATTGTTCAGCTTCCTCCGCCGTTTTTATTGTTTGGCGACCTAAATGCCCATCGTCCCCTTTGGGGCTCTCCTGCATCCTGTCAGAGAAGCTCCCTCTTGGCGGATGTCTTCAACCATCTCAATCTTGTCTGTCTCAATACTGGCGCCCCGACTTTCCTCTCGGACTCTACTCATACCTACTCCCACTTGGACCTCTAGATCTGTTCTACCACTCTTGCCCGTCGATTCGAGTGGTATGTCCTTTCTGACACCTATTTGAGCGACCACTTCCCCTGTGTCGTTCGTCTCCTGCACCACACCCCATCCCCACGTCCTTCGAGCAGGAACATACCGAAAGCTGACTGGGGACTTTACTCCTCCCTGGCGACCTTTCCGGACCACGATTTTCTCAGTTGTGACAGTCAGGTTGAATATTTCACGGCTGTTATCATCAATGCTGCCGAACGTTCCAATCCTCGTACTACCTCTTCTTCACGTCACGTGCTGGACGACGTGTTTTACGCACCTTTCGCCGCCATCCTACGTTGGCGAATTGTATTGGATACTAACGACTCCGAGCGCAATGCCGTAGAGTCATCAAAGACAGCAAAAAAGCTTGTTGGGCCTCTTTCATCAGCTCCTTTAACAGTTTTACTCCCTCTTCTATCGTCTGGGGTGGCCTGCGCCGGCTGTCGGGCATAAAGGCGCACTCCTCGGTACCTGGCCTGACCTCAGGTAATGAGGTCCTTGTTGATCCTGTGGCTGTCTCCAACGCCTTCGCCGCTTTTTCGCGGAGGTTTCAAGCTCCGCCCATTACCACCCTGCCTTCCTTCCCAGGAAAGAGGCAGAAGAGGCTCGGCGACCTTCCTTTCACTCGCTGAATCTGGAAACTTATAGTGCCCCCTTTACTATGCGGGAACTCGAACGTGCACTTGCACTGTCCCGTTGCTCAGCTCCGGGGCCAGATGCCATTCACGTTCAGATGCTGGCACACCTTTCTCCGGCAGGCAAAAGCTTCCTTCTTCGTACCTACAATCGCGTCTGGACCGAAGGTCAAGTCCCCATGCGTTGGCGTGACACCATCGTTGTTCCTATACCCAAACCTGGGAAGGATAGACACCTTCCTTCTAGTTACCGCCCCATTTCTCTTACAAGCTGTGTCTGTAACGTGATGGAGCGCATGGTTAACGCTCGGTTAGTTTGGATTCTTGAATCTCGACTGCTACTTACCAATGTTCAATGCGGCTTTCGTCACCGCCGCTCCGCTGTTGACCTTGTCGACATTCATCATGAACAACTTGTTGCGAAAGCGCCAAACGGTAGCTGTGTTCTTCGATTTGGAGAAGGCTTATGATACCTGTTGGAGAGGAGGTATCCTCTGCACTATGCACAGGTGGGGTCTACGCAGTCGCCTGCCCCTTTTTATTGATTCCTTTTTAACAGATCGAAAGTTAAGTGTACGTGTGGGTTCCATATTGTCCGACGTCTTCCTCCAGGAGAACGGAGTGCCTCAGGGCTCCATCTTGAGTGTAGCCCTTTTTGCCATCGCGATCAATCCAATTATGGATTGCATTGCACCTAATGTCTCAGGCTCTCTCTTTGTCGATGACTTCGCTATCTACTGCAGTGCCCAGAGAACATGCCTCCTGGAGCGCTGCCTTCAGCGTTGTCTAGACAGCCTATACTCATGAAGTGTGGCAAATGGCTTCCGTTTCTCTGAAGAGAAGACGGTTTGTATCAACTTTTGGCGATATAGAGCGTTCCTTCTGCCGTCCTTACATCTCGGTCCCGTTGTTCTCCCTTTCGTGGAAACAACTAAGTTTCTAGGACAGGAAACTTCGTTGGTCTCCACACGTCTCTTATTTGGCTGCCCATTGTACACGTTCCTTAATGTCCTCAGAGTGCTTAGTGATTCATCTTGGGGAGCGGATCGCACTGTCCTGCTTCACTTGTATTGGCCCATAGTCCGATCAAAGCTGGATTATGGGAGCCTTGTCTACTTGTCTGCTCGGCCATCCCTCTTACGCCGTCTCAACTCCATCCACCATCGGGGGTTACGTCTTGCGACCGGAGCCTTCTAACTAGTCCCGTCGAGAGTCTTTATGCTGAAGCTGCCGAATTACCATTGACCTACCGGCGCGACGTACTGCTTTGTCGGTATCCCTGCCAGCTGTTGTCAATGCCCGACCAGCCCTCTTATCAGTCCTCATTTGCCGATTCTCTCGACCGTCAGTATGGGTTCTATCTGACTGCCCTGCTGCCCCCTGGAGTCCGCTTCCATCACCTGCTTCGACAATTGGGTTTTGCCCTCCCTACCACCTTCAGAGAGGGTGAGAGCCCGACACCACCTTGGCTCCAGGCTCTGGTTCATATTTATCTCGACCTCAGCTCAGTCCTGAAGGAGGGTACTCCGGCTGATGTGTATTGCTCACAGTTTGTCGAACTTCGTGCACGACTTGCTGGTCACACCTTTATTTACACCGATGGCTCCAAAACTGACGATGGTGTCGGCTGTGCCTTTGTCGTTGGGGCCGCCACCTTTAAATACTGGCTCCTCGACCAATGTTCCAGCTTTACGGCCGAGGTTTTTGCTCTCCATCAGGCCGTTCAGTATGCCCGCCGCCACCACCATTCATCGTATACACTCTGCTCTGATTTCCTCAGTGCTCTTAAGAGCCTTGGAGCTTCCTATCCGGTCCATCCTTTGGTGCAACGGATCCAGCAGTCCCTCCATTCTTTCGCTGATGAGGGTCTCCTGTCAGTTTTCTGTGGGTTCCCGGACATGTAGGAGTGCCTGGGAATGAGGCTGCAATCCTCCTGCCTCGGCCAGCCTCCCATTGCGTCCCGTTATCTGACGTTCATGGGGTTGTTTGTAAGAGGCTTGTGTCGTTGTGGTGGGATGCTTGGTCATTCCTCCAAGGAAACAAGCTCCGGGCAGTAAAACTGCTCCCAACTGCTTGGACATCCTCCTCCCGACCATCTCGGCGAGAAGAGGTCCTTCTGACTAGGTTGTGGATTGGGCGTTGCCGGCTTAGCCACCGCTACCTGATCTCCGGTGACCCAGCCCCGCAGTGCCCTTGTGGTCAAGCATTAACAGTGTGCCATGTTTTATTGTCGTGTCCCCGATTTTGTCAATCTTGTGTTGTCCTGTCCCTGCTATCTACTTTACCGGATATTTTAGCTGATGACGCTCGAGCAGCTGCTCATGTTCTGCTTTTTATAACTTTGACTGGCTTGTCCAAAGACATCTAACTTTTATATGTCTTTTATCTTCATCTTTGTCAGGACTTTCTGGTGTCCCCCCCCCTCCCCACCCCTTGAGTTTTACTAGATTCCATGTGCTCTAACAACTGTGACTGGGCGCTAATGACCTAAGTAGTTGAGCGCCCTTAAACCCCACCAAAAAAAAAAAAAAAACCGTGGATTACGTTTAGTATCTACAGCTTTTTACACCAGCCCTGTGGAAAGCCTTTATGCTGCGACTGCCGAACCTCCGCTGTCCGATTGGCGAGCAGTCCTTCTGAGTCTTTATGCTAGCCATTTGTCTTCCATGCCTGCTAATCCAGTCCATGACATTTTCTTCGACGCCTCCTTTGATGTAGGGTATGCAGGCCACCCTTCCTCCATACTACCACCGGGAGTCCCCTTCCGTCAACTGCTCCATTCTCTTTCCTTCCGCTTTCCTAAAACTTTCTTGAGAACTGGGGGTACAGCACCACCTTGGCTCCATCCCCAGACCTGCTTGCTCCTTGATCTTTGTCAGTTTCTGAAGGATGGTACCCCTTCACTTGTTTATTGTCGGGCATTTTCTGCTCAATGTACACAAATGAAGGATGCCACATTTATTTACACTGATGGATCAAATACATCATTTTGTGTAGGGAGTGCCTATATTGTTGGCGACACCCCAAATCGATTTCGGCTTCCCAGTCAGTGTTCCGTTTATACTGCGGAGCTTTACACTGTTCTCCAGGCTGTCCAATAAATCCGTCACCATCAGCGGATACAGTATGTTATGTGTACAGATTCTCTCAGCTCTCTCCTCAGTCTCCAAGCTCTCTACCCTGTCCACCCACTGGTCCACCGGATTCAGGACTGCCTCCACTTGCTCCCTTTGGGGGCGTCTCGGTGGTGTTCCTCTGGATCCCAGGACACGTTGGTATCTGTGGAAATGAGGCGGCCGATATAGCAGCCAAGGCTGCAGTCTCTCTTCTTCGGCCAGCTATTCACACGATTCCCTTCACCGATCTATGGAGTGTTTTATGTCATCGTGTTGTTCTTTTATGGCATGCACATTGGTCAACACTTCCCCATAATTGCGGGACATGAAAGCTCTTCCCTGTGCTTAAACCTCTTCCTCCCGAATGCGTCGTCGGGAGGAGGTAATATTAACTAGACTCCGGATAGGGCACTGTATTTTTAGCCATCGACATCTTTTAAGCGGTGATCCTCCCCCACTCTGTCCCCACTGCTCTCAGCTGTGGACAGTAAGACACCTTTTACTCAAGTGCCCCTATTTTACTCTGTTACGCGCCCGTCTACAGCTGTCGCCTGAAATATCGTCAATTTTAGCAGATAACGCGCTCAGCTGATCGCGTTCTTGAGTTTATTAGTGCCAGTGAGATGACGTCGGTCATTTGAAGCCCTTTTTGGGGACAACCAAACCCTTTCTCTAGTGGTTTTTCATGCTGTACTCCTGCTTTTAGTATCTCCGATTTTTTGAGTTTCGCTCCCTTAGCTGCTGGTTCCATTTTCGTATTTTACTTTTACCTAAGTCACAGATTGGGCGCTAATGACCATAGCAGTTTTGCGCCCTAAAACAAAACAAAAAAAAAAAAACGCAAAACCAACTGAGGAAAATACAGGCGGCGGAAATGAGATCTTAAAGGAGTATTAAAGATGGTGTGAGGGTGGATACAATCCGAAATGAAGATATTAGGAAAGACTAAATATAGGATCAATATGTAATAAAACATTTAAAAAGATACAAAACCAGACTTTACACAGGTAATGTAGGAGTACACACTGAGCGGCAGAAGAGTTGGAGGACAGCCCAGGAGATTGTGGAGACAATTGTAAAACCAGAGCGGGCAAGAATCCCTGACTCATAAAATGAAAATGAAGAAGAAGAAAATGAAGTAGAAGAAGAAGAAGAAGAAGAAAGGAAGAAACTGCAGCAAACTACCCCTAAGAGAATAATGAGCAAAATGGATCATACAGACTCGAGGCCGGAAATCCTGTACAGTACATTACAGCACTCAACATGCTGAGACAAGACAACCGTTAGAGAACCTGTACAATGTGGCTCCCACAGGCCTCTAAGCAAGTGTGGACATGATTCAGCTGCATCAGACACAAATTTTCAAATGTCCATTTACTAGTTCTCTTAACTGTTCCACACCCTCTTCTGTTGTGTGGGCCAACCTCAGATGGCTCTCTGAGACCAAGAATCAATTTCAAATTTCTGTCCTGGTAGCAGCAGATATAGGCATAATAAACCCTATCACTATCTCTATGATCTGTAATTTTATAATGGTCTGTTATTCACTTCCCCTTCCATGATCCTTCAGACTACTCCACCAGGTCATATTTGAGGGGTGTTCTTTCCAGCAAACTATTCTGTACTTCTATTTCAGTCACTGGCATTATCCTTGCACCAGCCTTCATGGATCTAGCAGCTGTAGTCTACATTCCCACCATGTTGACTTGTGTTTCGTGGGCTCCTTAGTCCTGCACTGTGGCAGTGGCTGTAAGTGGCAGCTGGCAGCTCTAGTGAATTCAGACAGTTATGCTCAATTGAAATAGAATTATTTTGTGATTCTTCATTTGTATTATGCAGTTTTCGTCAATTGCACTTTAATAAAATTTCACATGTATCTACTTGTCACTGCACCTGATTCGTAATCTGTCATTATATAATTTACCAACTTACTAACACTGAGATGAGCGTGTGCAGTGAGATAACATACCACTGACACATTTGAAGGTGTTTCATTTATGCTTAAATTCAGTTCATGTAAAGTTATTCAGCTTTTTATTTTTTTTTGCAGGAACAGGAAGAGGTACACCCAGAGGAGGTACTGGCAGGTGAGATTTTTGCTTTATTCAGAAGCTTAATGACATGCTAAAGTTATCGCTTTAATATTTTCTTATGTTGTATTTTTTTCCATATTTTTCTTGCTAAAGTATTTCAGTGAAACAGTTGTTCAAAATTTTATACTTGAATTTGACACTGGATTTTAATTACATGGTACATAATTCATACTGAAAATTGGCAGTGCCTTTGTAACTACAAAAGATTGGTCACAAATATGCAGTTGTGTTTAAAATGTATGCGGTGGTAGATTGTGAGGGAAACGTGATGAAAGAGAAAGAAGACAAATTTCTAAGTACCAAATTGACATTTTAAAATAAGTCATTGTAAAGGTGAGCTAACATTACAAATTGGCACACTACAATAATTAGCAATGTTAAGATCACAGTCCCCTTATTCCGTAGTCGTGGCTCATATTAAAATTATCACCTTGAGATAAATATATTTATGTATAAAACAATCACTCAGCATAGTTGAGCTTCTTAAAGAGAAAAATTGCAAATCTTATTGGGGACTGGATCAAGTTAACCACATTCATGTCCAGTGATTTGAAACCTCATCATCATGTCTCGAAATGAAGAATATTGTCCCTGTAATCCTTCTTCTCTCCTGAATCAGTATTTTGCAACCTCACTGACGTGACGTGTGAAAGAGCCTGGGTGCCACCGTTATCCCTCCCCTGCCAAGAGGGTAATTGACTATGCAATGACAACATGCTATTGACAAGGGGACCTCCCCATCGCACCCCCTTCAGATTTAGTTTTAAGTTGGCACAGTGGATAGGCCTTGAAAAACTGAACACAGAAAAATTGAGAAAACAGGAAGACGTTGTGTGGAACTGTGACAAAATAAGCAAAATATACAAACTGAGTAGTTCATGGGAAGATAGGCAACATTAAGGATGATGGGAACGCAGGAGCACCGTGGTCTCGTGGTAATGTGAGCAGCTGCGGAATGAAAGGTCCTTGGTTGAAATCTTCCATCGAGTGAAAAGTTAATTTTTTATTTTCAGTTTATTTGACAAACTCTTATGTTTTCATCACATTTTTGGGAGTGATTATCACATCCACAAGAAAACCTAAATCGGGCAAGGTAGAAGAATCTTTTTACCCATTCGCCAAGTGTACAAGTTAGGTGGGTCGACAACATATTCCTGTCATGTGACGCACATGCCGTCACCAGTGTCATATAGAATATATCAGATGTGTTTTCCTGTGGAGGAATCGGCTGACCTATGACCTTGCGATCAAATGTTTTCTGATCCCATTGGTGAGGCGCGTCCTTTCGTCTACTAATCGCACGGTTTTGCGGTGCGGTCGCAAAACAGACACTAAACTTACTACAGTGAACAGAGACATCAATGAACGAACGGACAGATAATAACTATGCAAAAATAAAGAAAGTAAAATTTTCATTCGAGGGAAGACTTGAACCAAGGACCTCCCGTTCAGCAGCTGCTCACGCTACCACGGGACCATGGCGCTCCTAAGCTTACGTAGTCCATTATGTTGCTTATGTGGCTCATGGACTACTCAGTTCATATATTTTGCTTATTTTTTCACAGTTCCACACAACTTCTTCCTGTTTTCTCAATTGATCTGTGTTCAGTTTATCAAGGCCTATCCACTGTGCCGACTTATAACTAAAGCTGAGGGGGGTGCGATGTGGAGGTTCCCTTGTGAGTACAAGATGCCTGACTTGGTCGTAGCTTCACAACCTGTGAACTACATTCTCGAGACCCATCTCCAATTCTGTCACCCCTTCCACTCCCATATCAGCTTCCCTGATTTAAACATATAGGAGTTCCCCTTAGCTCATCCTTGAGTTCCACAATCCTCCTTCCCTCAGTACCTGTATGTGTCCCTGTGCCTCTTATACACTCCTGGAAATGGCTAAAAGGACACATTGACACCGGTGTGTCAGACCCACCATACTTGCTCCGGACACTGCGAGAGGGCTGTACAAGCAATGATCACACGCACTGCACAGCGGACACACCAGGAACCGCGGTGTTGGCCGTCGAATGGCGCTAGCTGCGCAGCATTTGTGCACCTTTGCCGTCAGTGTCAGCCAGTTTGCCGTGGCATAAGGAGCTCCATCGCAGTCTTTAACACTGGTAACATGCCGCGACAGCGTGGACGTGAACCGTATATGCAGTTGACGGACTTTGAGCGAGGGCGTATAGTGGGCATGCGGGAGGCCGGGTGGACGTACCGCCGAATTGCTCAACTCGTGGGGCGTGAGGTCTCCACAGTACATCGATGTTGTCACCAGTGGTCGGCGGAAGGTGCATGTGCCCGTCGACCTGGGACCGGACCGCAGCGATACACGGATGCACGCCAAGACCGTGGGATCCTACACAGTGCCGTAGGGGACCGCACCGCCACTTCCCAGCAAATTAGGGACACTGTTGCTCCTGGGGTATCGGCGAGGACCATTCGCAACCGTCTCCATGAAGCTGGGCTACGGTCCCGCACACCGTTAGGCCGTCTTCCGCTAACGCCCCAACATCATGCAGCCCGCCTCTAGTGGTGTCGCGACAGGCGTGAATGGAGGGACGAATGGAGACGTGTCGTCTTCAGCGATGAGAGTCGCTTCTGCCTTGGTGCCAATGATGGTCGTATGCGTGTTTGGTGCCGTGCAGGTGAGCGCCACAATCAGGACTGCATACGACCGAGGCACACTGGGCCAACACCCGGCATCATGGTGTGGGGAGCGATCTCCTACACTGGCCGTACACCACTGGTGATCGTCGAGGGGACACTGAATAGTGCACGGTACATCCAAACCATCATCGAACCCATCGTTCTGCCATTCCTAGACTGGTAAGGGAACTTGCTGTTCCAACAGGACAATGCACGTCCGCATGTATCCCGTGCCACCCAACGTGCTCTAGAAGGTGTAAGTCAACTACCCTGGCCAGCAAGATCTCTGGATCTGTCCCCCATTGAGCATGTTTGGGACTGGATGAAGCGTCGTCTCACGCGGTCTGCACGTCCAGCACGAACGCTGGTCCAACTGAGGTGCCAGGTGGAAATGGCATGGCAAGCCATTCCACAGGACTACATCCAGCATCTCTACGATCATCTCCATGGGAGAATAGCAGCCTGCATTGCTGCGAAAGGTGGATATACACTGTACTAGTGCCGACATTGTGCATGCTCTGTTGCCTGTGTCTATGTGCCTGTGGTTCTGTCAGTGTGATCATGTGATGTATCTGACCCCAGGAATGTGTCAATAAAGTTTCCCCTTCCTGGGACAATGAATTCACGGTGTTCTTATTTCAATTTCCAGGAGTGTATTACACCCTGTTCCAACTCATCCCCTCACTGACATTCGCAATCAATCAGTTCACCACAACTCCTCATACAGTTGGCCTGCAGGTTTAAGAAAATTTATCTGACTGACAGAGGGACAGACTGTGACAAATGTTATTCCAGACTTAGCCTTTGATTGTTTATTTCTACATTAACAGTTTCATGACCAACAAAACATCTTGGGCTGGTGCATAAGACTCAAATATTTTCTATAAGTTCCAAAAACACACACTACACGTAATGGAGACTTTAATCATTGAAAATAATATAATCTGCTTCACTGATCACTGAAGTCTGCCAATGTTGGGGTAACTTTCTGAATCCATAACTGTAAAAATCATGTGGTTTTGTAGCAAAGAGCTTGTAGAGCCATGTTCAAAGTGTATTTTCACCCCAAAAGGAAGTTTGTGAAGATCATTGAACAGAGAGCAGAAAAGGTGAAATCTGTGGGTGCAATGTCAGGTGAAAAGGTGGTTGCAGATTGACTTCCCAACCCAGTTGTTGTATAGTGTTACTGGCCAGTGTCGCAGGATTCCGGTTGCTGTTATTGTGGAATAGCATCACTTCACACAGTCTTCCTAGTTGTTGTTCTGGGATTTCGTCTGGAAGATGTCTGTTGATGACAATAAATGACTACAGGAGAGTTACCTCATGCAAGCAACTCTTTGTACACCACATGGCCACTGTTCCACCAGATGCATAACACTATCTTATGTGGATGCATGCAAGTCTTTTTATGTGGCATTACTGCTTTGTTTGGACTAAACCATTTCTTTCTTTTCTTTCCCTTGCATTAGCACAAAGACAAATTTTCTAGTCATCAGTAATGGTACAGGATAGGAATGATAGGTGGTGTTCACACACAAATCGATGACAAGCAAGTGGATAATGCACATATGGCCAACCAGTAATTTTTCTCATTTGGCTTGTGTATCTCATATGCTTCATTGTTGAACCTTCTCCATTGCATTCAAATGTTCCACAATGATGGAATGAGCATGAGGGACTCAATAGAGGGGAAATTTTAGAAAATGATTTCACTGAAGAAAATGTTGGTGTTCCTTTATGTGACCCTATAATATTCTTTCCCCTATTGTAACCAAGTCTGTGGCATTCACTAAGAGAAGCAGAATGTTTCACAAGTGTTGATCACATTGAGTGTGGGATAGCATTTCACATTTCCTGATTACAATCTCTGAATTCCAAAGACAAGTCATGTTTCAGATTTATCAGTCCCCTTGTCATAGTAAATAC